>NC_135497.1:22794667-22924667 GCF_052857255.1 Amblyomma americanum | reverse complement strand
CGAAGCCAACGTTTGCGGGTTAGGCTGCCTATAGACGAAACATTCCTTTGCTCCAAGAAATACTGGTTGCTTGTCTAGCTTTAACAAACGGAGTCGCTCGCTCACGGAACGCGGCAACTGTAAACTCTGCTGCCGAGGGTATAGCGTCTGCACTCGTGAACTTTACTTTCGGAAGTGCGTGAGCACTGGAAAAGCCTTCTACTCTTCACGGCCAACATTTTTCACGGCAGTATTGTCTCGAACACATTTCCCCTTTCACATCCGCTGACAACTATCGCTCCAACCCTTCAGTCAAGGCGTTCAAGTTAAACCAAAACGTTAAACGCGCTATTTTGTACACATACGCATAACGCAGGTTGTCCCATTTTTTTTTTTTAGGCGGCGTTCGGAGGCTTACTAAGCACCTGGCTTCCTTGTCCGCTACCCGAACGTTGCTCAGTGAAGTAGAAAATAGTGTCAAGGACTGAGGCAGCTTGAATACGGCATTACTCATTCTTGTCGGCTTTCAGCGATAACAGTAAATCGCAGTAACTCCAGACCTCAGAAATGATCGCTGCTCCTGGTTTCATGAAAGGTTAAAAAAGAAGCGAGTTAGACGTCGACTTTCTCCTTTCCTCTAGCATGAGCGACATTAGCGATACTGCACCCTTTGAAAGAGCCGTTTTCCCTACCACTGCATGAATATAAAGCTACAAGATACAAATGCGCCAAAACACTGTTGTGGATAGTTCGTCTCGTACGTATTAAATTATCAGCTTCCGTATTTTTGCGAAAATGCGTTTAAAGCTGTGGAAAGTATTAATTTTACTGGCAGATGTGCGTTATCAGGGCAGCGGAGATGGGTGAGCAATGAGCACCGTGCCTGTCTATACACACAGTCCAATCAACTCAATGCGAACACACGTGATCTTAGTTTGATTCGTGAAGTTTTGGAGCGGGACCCATTGACGACAGGCTCAGCGTGGTTAAAGTGCAGGCAGTACAAATGCTCACACACCAGAAAATTAATCGCTAAGCCAACAGCTAGCATGAGCAGTAGAACGTACTTGCGGGCTAGTTGGTTCTTTTCAATAAAAGGTAAGACTGCGCGAATAAGACAGGACAGGAGACAGAAATGAAAGCTATATATATATATATATATATATATATATATATATATATATATATATATATATATATATATATATATATATATATATATATATATATATATAGCCCTATTTTCTTTATTGAGCTAGCGTGACTCTGGGATCGTTTCGACTGCACGCTGGGAAAAACGGATATCATCGCCGTTATCACGACTTGGTGGGTTTTTCAAGCAGGGAGTGACTAGCTGGTATTAGTGACGGCCACTAGAGGTCGTCACACGAAGTCACCGCCCAGCCACGTCGGACATATGTTAGTCGAGCAAGACTGTTCGACGCCACCGGCACTCATTATGCATGCAAGAGCGACGCTGCGATCAAGATGCACAGACGGCTCACTCACGCCTGCATGATCCGACACGCGAGGGGCGGCAGTCGAAGAGCCACTTCTTCGAGGAGCGGCGGCGACGTTCAGCAACTTGGAGACCTTGACAAACATTGCGCAGCCAAACAGCGCGTCGCTGTCGTTCCTGCCGTCCTCTGTTAAAATGGCAGACACCCATGGTGGGAGATTCGCCAGGGATTGGAGGGGAGCCCCGAAGTGAGAGATGAATTGCGCACTTACATGTACGTGAAACGACCAAAGCAGGAAAGGTCGGGAGGAAATTTTAAAAGGAAGTTTACGCAATTTTGAAGGAATCTGGAACCTCGATTTAGAGAGCAAGCATGGCAGTGACACGCGCTTAATCTTCGTTGTTCTTTTCGCCCAGGTCTCCTTGTCTTTCTTCGTGCCCAGTGCGAAAAACTTGAATGCCAACAGAGCGGCTGAGTCAGTTAGTTCCATTAGTTTTGTTCGTTGAGCGGCGGACAATCACGGAGTGGACCCCATTAAAACTCAGGGCACAACTGGGGTTCTTTGCTGCACAGTTGCAGCAAAAAAAGGAATAGCTTGCAAGTTGCGCTCGATTCTATGGGGATGTCGTACGAAATGCGCTGGCCCTCTACACGGATGTGGCAGTCCACGCGACTCAGCAGGGCGGGATGGTAGCGTATACGGCCAGGGGGAAGCCCAAAACACCTCAGCTGGTGGCCAGGGATATCTAGTGTTCCTAGCACTATAGGATTACCATATTGTGCTATAAATAGCGAAATTGGGTTACTTTTTAATGCGTGAGCATTACTTGCCTCATGCGTGGCGTGTACAGAAAGGGTCCACGCTTTCTGTCCACAAAGTAACTAAGTTGCACGAACACCACAGACATATTCAATCACAAACGCACCAACGGAAACAGCAGTGGTGCACAATGCTTTCGCATGTAGTTGTTGTTCGAGTTGGCGTCAGGAATAATTTTATGGCTATATGGCCATTGTGCTTCATTTCGTCGGCGCTGAGGGGAAAGTGGGGCGGTTCCTTGCAACACCATGGAACGAAGAGACCTCCTCAGCCTCGTCGTCTGCGTGTAGCCTGCTCGCGGCGTACACATATATAGTTAGAAAAGAGTATAAATCAACGCTGTATGCGTGTCATAAGCGTATGCACGCCTATGTATCCTAAACACAAGCATTTTGCGGGATGTTACGCCATTTGTCGCATTCAAACATTTAGTTCAGCGTATGCAAACGGAGACAAATCGATATGATGACGATGACTATTTGTAGCCTAGTGGCGCCATCCGGGCGTCAATGCCAACCATTTTTTTTTCAACAAACCAACGCTCATTTTAAGGCCTAGTAATAAAAAATAAAACAAAGCGAACACAACAGCCACGCATGCTAAAGTCGTGAAATAGCATACGTAACGCGAGCGCACGGTAAAGCTCAATTTGAAATAGCGTTCGTCCCATGTGCGCTACGAGGCACGCTATTTTTTTGCCGTATGGTATCCCTAATGCACATTTGATACTGGCACTGCATCCTGCAGCGTCAGAACATCGCCTCTAGCACTCGTCGCAGCTTTGGTAGTGCTGCGAGGAACTACGCAATGAAGAGTCATCGCTGTCGTCTCGAAGAAATGCGTGGACTCGAAGTCGCCGCGCTGCCGCCGGCCTGCACTTGTTCAAGCGAAGACAGGACGTGTTGGAGGTCTGGTTCTGGTGAAAAGAAAGCATCTTCACTCAGCATGGACACCAGAACTTCGCCGTGAGGGAAGAGATGGAGCAGGGTGAAAGATTTGCTGCATGGCCCAAGTGGAGGGCCCTGCCATATTTTGCATTTCGTCCATTGAAATCCGGTCGCCGCGGCCGATCACACGATGCCGTGCTCAGTAGCTGAGCGCCGTAGCTATGCAATGAGCAACCATGGCGGGTAGGTCAGCTTGAAGCGTGACACGGCGCCGGAGACAACGATTATTCCACCGACTCGCAGACAGCCTGCAGGAGTTGCCTCCATAGCATGGCAGACTACGCCTGCACACGGCACATTCAACTGAGCTATCACGGAGACAGAGCAGCCAACACACTTTTCGCATCGCCTAGACGAGCTTGCTTCCTGAGCGCGCTGTCCAAAGAACTGTCTCGCCGGGCCTCCACGGAAGAGCGGTCCAAACCAGACGACGAACACGGAACAGACAGGGGGTGAACTTTTCTCATACTCCGGCTACCTGCGTGATATGGGGGAATTCAGGAGCATCCACCCCCCATCGCACTTACAACTTTGCAGAAGGGGAGCAGTGACCTTGCGGCAGTTACAAAACAACTCCTTCCCCACCCCTTCTCCTGAAACATTGCTTGTCCCCTGAGCGAGATGCAGCGGTGTGGCCGTGCGGTTGACTGTCCCTCAATGGAGGGCCAGCAGCCGCTTGAGTCCTGCAGGCTCCGCCCGCCTGGCGCTGCACCATAGAATACCGACGATCGGGGCGAGTTGGTATGACATGATGAATTGGACAGCGCTAAAGAGTGACAGAGAAAGCGCTCGTCCTGCTGTGTGTTCCTCGGTCCTTCGTACACATAACTGTCCCCTTTAGCGCTGTGTGACATTCCTTGTGTGCTACGAGGTACATTTCTTGTGTGTGCTACGAGGTACATTCCTTGTGTGTGCTACGAGGTACATTCTTTGTGTGTGCTACGAGGATCCACGTTCGACGGCGCGGCGTAGACGGAGACCCAGATGACAGGCATCATCAATTACCCAGCCATGCTCGTTGAGAGTGACAACCAGAACGAAGTGGTTTAAGCCCAACCGGACCCAACCGGACCCGCCGCCGCCGCCGCGGGGAAACAGGCTTTATCCTCCCCAATTGGCGTGGCGGTTTCAGGGGCGGCCCTCCCGGGCACATTCCAGGACAAGGGAACTGTCAGCGATCCAGAGCGCGCCGTACCACAGCCGACGCTATGCGCTACCGCGAAGACAACATTCTTTCCCTCGGACTCAACACGTGAGGGGGGCGAGACAATAAGTGCGGTGGTATGTTTGTGCGCCCAAGTGAAAGCCCTAGCCCCCCCTCCTTCCCCTCCGGCGTGGGCGTCCTCACCCTAGGGAGTGTGGAGAAGAGGATATAAAAATGGAGAGGTAGTACGGAAGAGGCTCGCTCAGGACGACATCGTTCGCCAAGAGGGCCTTCAGCGCCGAAGCCCGACGGCGTGCAGCTTCTGCCAGCAACCGCTCGAGCCCAACTCCGGAGCCACTCCATCGCCCCCATGAAGTCGTCGGCACGTAAGCTCGGACGCCCCAGCCTCTGAATCTTAATCATGTATGATTATTGAATATATCTGTTCGTTTAAACTGAGCCATACGGTGTCTCTTTGCCTCTCCGTCCCGTGTGGACCTGCGCATTATGGGGGTCATCACACTGGTGTCAGAAGTGGGGTCTCAAAAGCAAATGTCCTCTGAATGCTGCGACATTCATGACTTCAAAATTGTAATCAAAAGGGAATCACGGGACTGATTGGGGGACTTTTACCCCCATTTGAGAGGCTTGAGGCACCGGAGGGCTTGAAAAAAAAAATGTCTTTATCTGAGGGAGCTCCCACTCCACAGCCGTCGCTCGGAGCAAGCATGCTGGCATTAGGAAGCGTCATTCCGACGTTTACAGGAGATAAGACAGGGGTTCCAATCTGCGATTTCTTTTCCATGCTAGAAGAGATTGGGAAAATGGGGGGATGGTCCGATGCTCAAATGCTGGGAATGGCGAGGTGTAAGATGGCAGGAGCTGCTCATGATTTTGCATGGCGAGACGAAAAAGTAAAATCCACAAAATCATTTGCGGAATTTAAGAAGCTCGCGTTTGAGCATTTCGACACTGAACCACGTCACGTGCGGGTACAGAGGTTCCGTGACGCCGGACAGATGGTAGGGGAGGACGTGCGAACATTTGCGTCGCGGCTTCAGCGCCTAGCACGCGATACGTTAAGCAGGGAGGAGGAAGGAGACCAGCTAAGGAAGAAATACGCGGAGGATCTACTTAAAGAGGAAATGACCGCTTTGTTCGTGGCTGGTCTGCAAGACCCCGTGCGCCGGTTCGTGCTCTCGCGCAAGCCGAGCAATTTCGACCAAGCCGTGGCGGCCGCATTGGATGAGGAACGAAATGAGGCGCTAACGACAGCCGCAGCGAGAGTACGCGTCATAGAGAGAGCGGTGCTCAACCCTGAGGTTGCTCTCTTGACAGAGCGGTTAGATCGCTTAGAAATGCTGCTATCTCAGCAGGTGGAACGCCAGGTTGAAGCGCGCGCTCAACAGCGTCCATTCGCTGGAAACCGGAGACCGCCACAAAGCTACAGGCGCGGTATGCGAGATTTTGAAGAAATCGTATGCTTCGCTTGCCAGGGTCGCGGACACATCGCCAGGTTCTGCCAAAACGTGCGCCGTGGGGAGCCACAAAGAGAAGCAGGCGAGACACGCCCTAAGCAAGCCTACAGCGGGGCTCCAGATACCGAGACAAAAAACTAGTTAGTCCTCCCCAGCCTGAGGAGCGTGGGGAGGGAGCAGTGGATGATGAGGTGGTGGTAGTTTGTGTGGCCGACGAGGCATGCCCTGTTGTGCGTTGCAAGTTAAATGGTTGTTGCATGGAATTGTTGATAGATACGGGGTCAAAGGTGACATTGCTTAAGGAGAGCAGTTTTAACACGCTTCGAAGGAAGGGGGACCGCGAGGTGTTGGAAGCGTCTGGTGGTATGGCAACCAAATTTGTAGGCATAACGGGGGATCCTCTTGGCATAAGTGGACTCTACCGGTTACACTTCTCTCTCGGCGGAATTGCATTGGAGCACCCCTGCTACGTATGCCCGGACACGGTGTCTCTGCCAAACGGAGTGTCAGGTATATTAGGGCAGGATTTTTTGAGAAAAGGGAAGGTAGTAGTCTCATTCTCTGAGGAAGAGGTTAATGCGGGCGGCTCAAAAGTTCCGTTTTTGAACAGGAGAGGGGCTGAGATTCGCATTACCGATATTGACACCCGTCAAACAGTGGGATCATTGGAGAAGGTATATTCGCGGGTTGCCGTCCGGCTGGTCGAGGAGGCGGTCGTCCTTCCTTGGTCGGAGCACATTTTGTACGCGTTTGTGCCTTCAGATGTAGAGAGCGGCGCCGTGGGAGTGCTTGAGCCGGTCGACTCTCTCAGCAATGGCCTGAAGGCAGCCGCGTGCCTCGTGACAGTTAATGACGCCCACAGAGTGCCCCTACGGGTGGTTAACTGTAGCCAGCAGCCACTGAGCCTTCCCAAGAACAAAACATTGGCTTTCTTCACCTCTGCGATAGAGCAACGTGAGCCCACCGATACGGTACTCGCAACTGTAGAGCATGCTAGTCCTTCGGCTGCTCCAAAGGTGTCGTTCGATCTTTCTCACGTAAAATCCAGGGAGAGGGAGGCTCTGGCTGGTTTGCTGAACGACTACTCGGAGGTATTCGCCGCGTCCAACCTGGATTTGGGCTGCTGTGGCGTTATAAAGCACAGGATAGAAACCGGCACTTCATCGCCCGTTTACCAGCGTGCGTACAGGATTCCTTACTCCCAACGTGAGGAGATGGAGCGGCAGGTGCAGGACCTGATTGATCGCGGCATTGTCGAACACTCAAAGTCACCCTGGGGAGCACCAGCACTATTGGTGGAAAAGCCAGATGGCTCGTATCGATTGGTAGTGGACTACCGCAAACTAAATGCCGTAACTCGCATCGATCCATACCCCATCCCCAATATACAGGAGACGCTTTCTCAGCTGGGCTCTGCCAGGTACTTCACGGTAGTGGACATGGCGGCGGGATTCTGGCAGATAGCAATGGATCCGGCAGATGCCGAGAAAACGGCATTCAACACGCCCTCAGGGCACTATGAATGGAAAAGAATGCCGATGGGTCTGGCCAACAGCCCTGCTGTCTGGCAGAGAACCGCTGATGTTATCCTGGCAGGTCTTCTGGGGAGGCTGTGCTTCGTGTATATGGATGACATTATCATATACAGTGACAGTTTTGAGAACCATTTGCGCGATATTGAGCAGGTTTTGGTGCGACTAAGAGCAGCGGGTCTCAAGCTGAAGCCCTCTAAGTGCCAATTCCTCAAAAACGAGGTGAAATACCTCGGGCACGTTGTTTCAGCTGACGGCGTGCGACCGGACCCTGAGAAACTAAGGTGTGTCTCGGATTTTCCATCCCCGACTAGCGTCCGCCAGGTCCGGCAGTTTCTCGGCCTGATCGGTTACTACCGAAGGCACATAGAGGAGTTCGCCAAGCTCGCTAAGCCGCTCACCGCCTTAACAGCCAAAAATGTCGCCTTTCGCTGGGACGAAAACGCGGAGAATGCTTTTGGGGCCCTGAAAAGGAAGCTAATGAGTGCACCGCTGTTGCGCCACCCGGATTTTAGTTTGCCCTTCGTTATGGCCACAGATGCGTCAAAGTTCGCAGTTGGTGCCGTGCTATCTCAGGTTATCGAGGGCAAAGAACATCCCGTTGCTTTTGCTAGCCGACAGCTGAGCCCCACAGAGCAAAAGTACGGAGCTACGGAAAGGGAGTGCCTCGCCGTTGTCTGGGCAGTAAAGCACTTCAGATGCTACCTTTACGGCCGCAAATTCAAGCTAGTCACAGACTGCCATCCTCTGAAATGGGTGATGAGTGTCAGGGACCCTAGCTCGCGACTCGCAAGATGGAATCTACACCTGCAGGAATACTGCTTTGAAGTTGAGCACAAGTCAGGAAAGACACATCTGAATGCTGATGCACTCAGCCGCACAGCTGCCGTGGCAGCTATAGATGAGTTTGTCCCCGTAGTCGACCCCGCCGAATTACGCACAGAGCAGTGCAAAGATCCTGACCTGAAGCGAATAATCGAAAGCTTAGAGGGCGCACCGTCTCACCCCGAACAGCTAGGTTATTTCATTGGCAAAGACGGCACCCTGTGTCGGCGCACGAGGCCAACCAGGAAAGGGAGACCAGAGAAAACCGCTTGGGAGAGAGTCGTCATACCTCGGTCGTGGACAGAAAGGGTTCTTCGCGCGTTTCACGATGCGCCATGCGCCGGTCATTTTGGCGTAGCGAAGACACGCAGGCGTGTGGAGCGTTTGTACTTTTGGAGTGGCATGCGACAGGATGTTAGAGACTACTGTGCGAAGTGTCATTCCTGTCTCGAAAGAAAAACACCCAAGGGACGAAGACCAGCTCCAATTCAGCCGTTCCCTGAGGTTTCGGCTCCCTTCGAGCGGACAGGTATGGACATAATGGGCCCCTTGCCCACGACCACTTCCGGAAACAAGTAGATTTTAGTATTTGTCGATCACCTTTCAAAATACGCGGAAGCGGTAGCACTGCCAGATCAGAAGGCAGACACGGTTGCAAGAGCATTTGTCGAACAGATCGTGCTCCGACATGGACCCCCGAGGCAACTCTTGACAGATCGGGGAACGAACTTCGTGTCGCAGCTAATGAGGAGAGTTTGCGAGCTGCTTAAGATCGCTAAGAAGCAGACAACACCGTACCATCCGGCTTGCAACGGCGCGGTGGAGCGACTGAACCAAACCGTGGCCGGGTTCCTGTCGCATTTTGTTTCGCGCGACCAGCGGGACTGGGACTTGTGGCTCCCGTATGCAATGTTTGCCTACAATTCCGCAGCACACGAGAGCACGGGCGAATCGCCATTCTTTCTTCTCTACGGCCGAGACCCGGACCAGCCTAGTGAAGTGCCAGAGGGCCCCCGTCGTGTCCCATACGCTTTACTGGACGACTTTAAGGTTGAGCTAGAATCGCGCTTGCAAGTGGCGAGGGACATCGCAAAGGAGTCCTTAAAGAAAGCGGCGAAGCGCAGGAAGGAGGTGCACGATCGCAGTGCTAGAGACGCGCCGTTTGATGTGGGGGACAGCGTGTACATTGAAAACTGCCAAAGGCAGATTGGGCTAGCTCGTAAGTTCCAGACGAAGTGGAGAGGACCGTGCGAGGTTGTCGAGAAGCTTTCTCCGGTAAACTTCAGAGTCCGAGACGTGAACCGGCGTTTGATAAGGATACACGCAAATCGCCTCAAGTCGGCACCGGTTCAGTATTCACGAAATGAGGAAAGGGAAAGCGCGGATTTTGATGGGGACAGAAGTGAAGCGGAGCGCGCAGATAGTTCGCAAGAAACGCCCTCTCCTGCATTTGTTCGGCAGGCGCCCGAGGTGACGGCCGGAATGCCACCGGATTTACTTCATGCATTGCTAGAAGAAGAAGCGCGCGAGGTTGCCGCGCAGATAACGCCAGGAGAGGCTCCTGCCACGAGCCCTCGCGAGTCCCAAAGCAGACAAAGGGGCACAGACTTACTTAGTATGACTCATGAAGGCCGATATCCGCTGCGAAATCGGAAAGCTAAGTCGGACTAATGGCGTAAACAGAGCGGAGTTGTGAACTGGTTAGAATTGTGTAATGCCTCAGCTCATAACATTGCTATGAGCTTATGTGTTAAGTTATCGGAGTTGGTAGTTAAACCTTTCTGTCATTAAGTAACACCTTCACAGGAGAGCATGCGGAGCGCATGCAGAACCTGCCCTACTTCCTTTCGTTATCTATATTTTTGTCTGTGCCGTGATCGTGCTAGAAGTGGGAGCTCCTTTGTAACTGTGGTAAATTTATTTCGTCCAGTTTGGACTAGAAAGGAGAGGCTTGGGTGCTGAGTTTCATGTTTATCTGTAAAAGAAGATCAGTGCTGCCCCTGGAGACGCCAGTTATGACAGCGGAGGCATATGGTGTTGTGCAGTGGTGTTGAGTGCAGCGAAAAGTGTTTTGTCGGACGCACTGTGCGAGGCGATTCAGAAAGACAAGGGGAGCTGCGTGGACTCAAATGTTCGGAGAACATTCTTCTCGAGGGTGAGCGAGTGTGACATTCCTTGTGTGCTACGAGGTACATTCCTTGTGTGTGCTACGAGGTACATTCCTTGTGTGTGCTACGAGGTACATTCTTTGTGTGTGCTACGAGGATCCACGTTCGACGGCGCGGCGTAGACGGAGACCCAGATGACAGGCATCATCAATTACCCAGCCATGCTCGTTGATAGTGACAACCAGAACGAAGTGTTTTAAGCCCAACCGGACCCAACCGGACCCGCCGCCGCCGCCGCGGGGAAACAGGCTTTATCCTCCCCAATTGGCGTGGCGGTTTCAGGGGCGGCCCTCCCGGGCACATTCCAGGACAAGGGAACTGTCAGCGATCCAGAGCGCGCCGTACCACAGCCGACGCTATGCGCTACCGCGAAGACAACATTCTTTCCCTCGGACTCAACACGTGAGGGGGGCGATACAATAAGTGCGGTGGTATGTTTGTGCGCCCAAGTGAAAGCCCTAGCCCCCCCTCCTTCCCCTCCGGCGTGGGGGTCCTCACCCTAGGGAGTGTGGAGAAGAGGATATAAAAATGGAGAGGCAGTACGGAAGAGGCTCGCTCAGGACGACATCGTTCGCCAAGAGGGCCTTCAGCGCCGAAGCCCGACGGCGTGCAGCTTCTGCCAGCAACCGCTCGAGCCCAACTCCGGAGCCACTCCATCGCCCCCATGAAGTCGTCGGCACGTAAGCTCGGACGCCCCAGCCTCTGAATCTTAATCATGTATGATTATTGAATATATCTGTTCGTTTAAACTGAGCCATACGGTGTCTCTTTGCCTCTCCGTCCCGTGTGGACCTGCGCATTATGGGGGTCATCACAGCTGTCCAATTCAACGTGCCTGCACCATCACCTTTTCTGCAAGAAAGTTTATTTTTTCTCTGTACGAATTTGGTGTTATGAAAATACAGATATGCAAGTGAAACCCTTCGTCGTCATTGGGGTGAACTTCAGAGACACAACAACCTGAACATCGCTAGCGGTACAATGCGTGGTCTTAGAGCCATATACACGAATATTGGTTTTACCCCATTAATGGTGTATTAAATTTAATCGAACACATAAAGGATGGTACTGAAGCTAGTTTCATCAAAGCGGGACAGGCACTTCGGCAATTCTCGCTTGTAATGTAACTAACGCCGTTGATTCGTTGCCCACCGTAGCAGACGATTGAAATAGAATACGCCGATAAACTTTAACGCCAGCAAAAGCATGCACCGATGATTCCAACACCGATGATTCTCTATGTAGCACACTGAAATGGCTGTAATATGTGGGTACTCCTTTTACATCACATGGTTGGTCGAGGTTACATAGAGGCGCACGTTTATTCTTTTGCATATATATCGCTATTTATTTCAGTATAAACTGAGGATGCGTTAATCGTGATTATAATATTGCCAGTACCAATATATATATATATATATATATATATATATATATATATATATATATATATATATATATATATATATATATATATATATATATATATATATATATGTGTGTGTGTGTGTGTGTGTGTGTGTGTGTGTGTGTGTGTGTGTGTGTGTGTGTGTGTGTGTGTGTGTGCGTGCGCGCGCGCGCGCGCGCGTGTGTGTGTGTGTGTGTGTGTGTGTGTGTGAAATATTTTCCGCAAGAAAGAAAAATCACGACGCTGCGAGGCTGACTGGAATCTCATTGTCGCCACGATCACCTCCATCAGCGGAGTCGGGTCCATTGCACGGCCTCACCAAACGATGTCCAATAATACTGCCCTATGCCAGCAGAGAACACATTACGTTAAGTATTTCCTAAATTGTAATAATGTGCGACACGACAATATCTCACAATTTACGTCTTTACAACTTACATCAAGCAAGCACAATGCGACCGGTCACAGTAATCAGTGAGGATTATAAACTATTTGATGGCTCCTTACTTTCAACTCTCAGTAAGAACAAGACGAAGAATAAACTTTATTCTGAAAGGCTTTTCGATGGGCTATAGTGGCTGTTTGCGCTTGTTGGTCAGTGATCATGGTTAAAGAATGCAGCGCGAAAAGACAAGGACAAACGAAGAAGCGGGCACCTGTCCTGCGCCTGTCCTGTCCACTTCGTTTATCCTTGTCTTTTCGCGCTGCATTCTTTAACCAAACTTCGACGGGAGCAGCGTAGACCACTCCGGACTTGTTTCGTCTAGTCCAGGGCCCCCACGTAGACAGCCGCCGTACAGACTCGGTCTATAAAGGCGAGCTGGTCCTCCAGGGCCGTGCTCGTCAAGGCCACCTCCCACGGCGCTCCAACGTGGGACATTTGTGTGAAGGCACTGCCGGGTTACGCTGGCAGGCCCGCGTGGTGTGGAATAGTGTAGTAGCCCTATCCCCGCAATGTGGACATCTATCCTCATACGCGATGGGATGAATTTTGCTGAGAATCAAAAATATTACGGGCACCAGGAGACGCGGGGCTCTCTGGGAACCACGCGGCTGACGCCGTGGCTCGAGGCCATACTTACCGAGCGGGGGTTGAAGTGTGGCTACTGGAGCCTGTAACCCGAACGGTACGGCATAATACGTAAGGGGCAGTAGGAGACGATACCCACCACCTCATCCTAAGCTCGACAAAGAGAAGGCAACTCACAATAAATGACCCCAACAAGGTCCGCACACACGATCTGAGAAGTACGAAAAGAAAAAAAATACAAGTAATCCAAAGAAGCGGGGCACTGACCTTGAGCCTAATCAAATGAGAAGGCTGATATTTTCATTTTTTTTTCTTGCCATGCCGCTGCGTCATCGATATCTAAGGTCAATTGTAGTGCATCCTGTGCAGACACTTCCATCAATATCTATGACTCGTCAGTTCTTTTTTAGTCCCTCCCGGGCCAGTCGCTAACGCCTCCGGACAACATGCCATAAGCGCCTCTTCCACTATCTGCCGCTTCCCGCGCGAAGTAGCGTGAGCAGCAAACGTCTGCGGCGCTATAATCAGTTGGCGAGTGGCTTTTTGCTGGCGCGCAATCTGTCACATAAACGCTAGAGCGCCTTTCCGGTGTAAAACAGCGCCGTGTACGATACCGGAGTCCCATTGATCCTCTCCACTGCGCATTCCGCGAATGCACGCCACGATAGCAGTCCTCTGCGCGGGTGGCGCTCGTGGCTTGGCGATAGTTCGCCTCACCGCTCCTTGTTCCGCGTTGCACTGATTTCTTTTTTCGTATACTGCAGATTTCTAACTCGTATCTCTGCCGTGTTTGTGTGCCGAGTAGGAAGGGGCCATGTTGACAGTATACTCTCCGCTCCATACAGCGTACAACCCGGCATGCTTTGTAAGAAAGCGCAAATCTTTCGAGCGCCACACATTGTGCCGCACCACATGACATTCTCAGACAGACTGCATTAGTATCGAATAGTTAATTAACGCAAGATAATGTCGGGTTACTAAGGCAGCACTGGACATTGCAACAACAGTGCAGGATTCCTACGTAAGTTGCAGTAACGTTAAATCAATGATAAACACTAAAAAAAATAGCCTTAAATGTTATATCAAAAACATTAGTTTCGCATTGAAATTATTCTAATGCTGAGTATTTGTTAATGTAATGTCAAACATTTACAAATAATGTTATATGCTGTATCATAAACATTATTTTTAGGGATTCAAAATTTATTTAAAATAGACTTCTAAACGGTGTTACAATGTTTGAATAAAACAACATTACAAATATATCTCAAGCACTGGGTCCCAGAACTTTTCCCAGTGTTATTAGAGTAAAGATGTATTTCAGCTAGCAGAACTCTGCGGCTAAATCTCTTAGGTTGTGTCTGCCATAGATTGCATGCACGGCCCCATTATTTTGTTTGAAAGCTTTGCTATACACTGTCCATTCACCCTTATCACTCGTGGGAGACCGCTCAGTAATGGATTTATAAGGCTGACTCCAGGGAATACGCTCGGAGGTGAGTGAATACGAGTTGCACGTTGTGCTGTATAAAGGAACTCAAGTGTCGCCGTCACTGCTGGTTCTTGCAGAGCGTTGATGAAGTTGTGTAACTTCACAATTGGGCCGTGCAGGGTTGCTTTGCCATTTTCTAAAATGATGCATTTAGGCGGTTTAGATATTTAATTAATGTTAGACAATAGAGCATTAAGAACACTGAATTAACGTTTCACCAAAACAAAAGAGTAACACTGTTGTAATGTTTCGGTGCTACCTGTGCACACTGGTTGATTGCCTTTTCTTGCCCTCTCTGCATACAAAAACAAATACGGCTTTGCCAAAGCGAGAATTTTGTTCAGCTTAAAACAGCAGACGTCAATGACAGCTGTCAGTGTCTCTATTAACCATTCTGTATTAAAGCTAATAACACAAGTGTACCGAGAATGCGGATGGGATGTCATGTGTTTCGGCACGGCAATGCAGAGTTGAACTACGCGTCAGCGTGAGGGCAAAAATCTTTTCTTTTGCTGACTTGGCCACCGCTGACCACACTTGCGCACCGCACGACGCCATTTTGCCGCAATACAGAGTGGACGCCCAGCGCCCGTTCTTTCCACTGCTGAAACCATTCACTTTCCGCATTTAGGCCGGCTGAATATTGACGTCACACTCTACGTCACAAAATCGAAGTAGGCGCGGAACAAAACGCGAAAGAAGCCGCTTCATTTGATTGCTGATTTCTCAGCGGAGAAAGCACTTTCTTTCGCCACCAAATTCCGAGGGGCCCTAACCTAATCATTGCTCTGTGACGTAGGCAAGAAAAGAGAGGGGAAGGGGAACTTTTCCACTTAAGACAGAGACTGAGCAGGAGCTGAGTTCGCTGTTCTGTTTAGAGGACGGCAAACTACAATCCCAGAAAAGACGACAGCCACCATTCATCGAAACACCTGGGCGCATTATGAAATGCAAGGCCTCCGCCGAGTGCTGTCGGTATTCGCATCCAATCAAGCTGATGACGCGGTCTATAGCAGCTTGGATGCGGTCGTGTTCTGCCCTTGTGGAGATAGGCGGGTGGGTCGCTGCTGGTGCTCACTCCGCCTGTTGACCCTTCAGTGGGCGTCGTTAAAAGCCGGGGGGCGTAACGACGACAGAACAGTGTGTGGCACGCAGGGCGAGCCTGGCTTTGCGTGCGATTTGAGCTTGGAAAATGAGATCAACGCGGCGCATGTACCGGAAGTCGAGACACCGTCTGGGAGCCGACGAAACGAAAGGCGGGAGCGCGCTGAGCTACAGAGGATCGATGCGCCCTCCGTCGGCGGATAAGGCGCGATGCGTGGAGAAGAGCCGCCTCCGCGACTTCGTGGCTGACGTGCCGTCCGGCACAACGCCTGGCCTCGCGGCGCGTTCGTGGAAAAAAAAAGCGGAACCGTTGCGCGTCGCGTGACCCTGGTCTCAATTCAGCGCTCTTCTGCGCAGGTCAAGACGTCGGAGAGCAGAGCGCGCACTCCTTCGCTGCCCAGGTTTCAGTGAAGACAAGGCGCGTGATACTGGAATCTACAGCGGCGCCCTGAGGACTACTTCAAGTCTGAACGAAGCCCGATTGTGAAAGAAGCGCTGCAGGCGAATAAGACTAAAATCAATAAAGGTGCGTAGACTCAGTTTGTGATGCAACGACGGCTATAATTTTGTTTGCGAAGATCTTGATGTAGCCCTTGAAAGACGCACAAGTACTGACCAGCGGTACCGTTCGCGTTCCCGAAATCGAACCTCGTTATTCTATAATTTTTTTTGCTTGAACTTCAAGGGTGAGCAGATTTTTTTTTTCGAACGCAGAAACGTAGCGGTCAAAACGCTACGGTTCCGCAAACAGTGGGCACCCTGAGTTATATTCGTGCGTAGACTATATACCATGCCAATTATTCCACAATGGAAACAGCAGTCTGATACCTTGAAATAAGTGGAAAAGTTAGCCATGAAACAAGGGCGAATGTCGTAACACCGTTCCTGGGAACCTTTTAAATACGGCGTTCTTGCTCATCAGAAAGTCTCGCATTTATTCTCCATTGCGATGTCTTCGACTCTGATTCCGCACTGGACAACGTCAAACGTGGCTACGCTATACATAGGAGTAGGAATCTTCGGTTTCAACCACAAGAAAAGACCGATAAAAGTACTCCGAATTTAGTTTTTGAAATTCGGTTTTAACCGAAAAAGGTCAGTCATTCTTGGGATGCAAGCCATAGCTAGCTGGCTGTTGAGTTCGAGTCATACTCAGTCAGAATTGAAGATTCGCTATGTAGGTAGTCCAGGGGTGCGATGAGACGGCGGCATTGTTGGAATTAGCCGCGATTTATGTGATTTGAGACATTTTCCCAGTTTGTAATCCTCTGCAGACCGGGAGGCACAACCTGCTCGCCGCCTAATAACTAGGCACTATATTGTTCACTACCATCCCTCGCTTAGAGCAATTAGAATATAGTAGGCTTATCAAATGCATGTAGGACACTGACACGGAACAATGCCTGGGCGTCAGGAAAAGTATCACGTTCGGGCTACCGCGACGACTGCGCCTCACTTCCGCTGCTGCAATCAACACGCAGACCACGTGATGCACCGCCCTCTCGCTCAACCCAGAGTGACAACAAAAAGAAAACTTGCCAAACTACTTCTTAGAAGCAAATTCCAATTGTGTTCGTGACTACCTGATCTCTCATTAAACAGGCGTTTCTTTTTTAATCACGGAAGCAATCTCTTCTACAAGCACACCTCCAAGTGAAAAATTACTGGTAAATCATGTTAAATGCTGGCGAACGAACCGTCCATGCTGACAAAAATACCGAGATACACTTTTGACTATTGACCACACAGAATTGCCACAGTAAATCGCCGAAAAAAGTCAGTTATTCATTCGTCGAAAATAATATTCGCCGAAAAAAAACCGAAACTTGCATTCTGAAACAAACATCGGGAAAAAGTCCGCCGAATTTTCAAAAAATAAGAAAAAATAATATGGATTAGCCCAGCTTATCCACGATATACAAAGAGAAAAGCGAGATTGAGGTCTCCACTGACCCACGGAGCCGGTATGAACGGAGTTTGCAAAGTTGTCAACGCCAATGAACTCTATGAACGCCGTCGGCTCGCTTGTTTTGTTTGGTTTTTGATCCTTTTGCCGCCGTTCAGCAAGGCGTGCCTCTCGTGATTCTGGCGTTTCAGCCGCTTGTCTAGCCTTGCACTTTTCATATCCTCGATGCTTTTGAGCCAACTCCCACGCTACCACTTCTGGGTCTTCTTCTCCTCCTTCCATGGCGAAAGGTCAGACGACGGAGGCAGCGCGCGGCGGCCACCTGCGCTCCGCGTGACGTCACTCGGTTTCGCGCATGCGCAGCTGTGGCAAATCTGTAGTGTGGCTCACGCGAAGCCCGGTGTTGACGAGCCTAGTCAAGCTTTTCGCTTCAAAATAATAACCCCGGCATCTGCCATCACTGTGGCGGCGGCACCTGAGCTAGGGCAGCGGAAATAAAGGATAGCAGGCAGTTTGAAGAAGTGACATGAAAGAGGTGAGGGGACCGTAAGAAAGGATACAGTGAGTGGTCACATATACACTATTTACAAAGGAAGACCATACAATTGTCCAGGATGCGCGCTTGTGCAGTCAAGAAAGAAAAATAAAAACACGAGCGCACATCACTTTGCACACAACAGCTGGGGTGGGGCGCCCAGCTGTTAATCGTCCGAGATAGAGCACGTGGAGCGTTCGGTCACTGCGCGTCACTGCCTGGCGCAAAACAGACGGGACGTCAAGCCCGTCTGTTCGAGCAATGCGCAGAGGCTCTCCAAGGTTCCCTCGCGGATGCGCGCACTGCCCTGCGGCCACAATAGCGTCTTGAGCGAGTCTGCAACGCGGTCGGGTTGATAATAATAATAATTGGTTTTTGGGGGAAAGGAAATGGCGCAGTATCTGTCTCGTATATCGTTGTACACCTGAGCCGCGCCGTAAGGGAAGGGATAAAGGAGGGAGTGAAAGAATAAAGGAAGATGTGCCGTAGTGGAGGGCTCGGGAATAATTTCGACCACCTGGGGATCTTTAACGTGCACTGACATCGCACAGCACACGGGAGTCTTAGCGTTTTTCCTCCATAAAAACGCAGCCGCCGCGGTCGCGTTCGAACCCGGGAGCTCCGGATCAGTAGTCAAGCGCCCTAACCACTGAGCCACCGCGGCGGGTGCGGTCGGGTTGGAAAACTGGTTTTTGGGGAAAGGAAATGCACCCGCCGGGGTGGCTCAGTGGTTAGGGCGCTCGACTACTGATCCGGAGCTCCCGGGTTCGAACGCGACCGCGGCGGCTACGTTTTTATGGAGGCAAAACGCTAAGGCGCCCGTGTGCTGTGCGATGTCAGTGCACGTTAAAGATTCCCAGGCGGTCGAAATTATTCCGGAGCCCTCCACTACGGCACCTCTTTCTACCTTTCTTCTTTCACTCCCTCCTTTATCCCTTCCCTTGCGGCGCGGTTCGGGTGTCACCCTATATGTGAGACAGATACTGCGCCATTTCCTTCCCCCAAAATCCAATTTAAGATGACACATCCATAAGACAGGAATAAACTTTCCGATATTTCTTTTTATGTGCGTTCGTATCGATTTTCCTCGTACTTGGTTTAAAAGTTCGCGTAGGTAGCGGAAATATTGCAAAGGGTGCGTTTAAGTAAACGGTCAGCGAAAAATAGGAGAAAATATTGTTGGGCAAAATATGAGAACCTGACGCGTGACTGCCGGTTCTGTGCCGCTACGTCCAATCTGGGGGCATTGCAGTGCGGGTTAACACCAGTCTGTCATCAGGGTACGCGTATGAATTTTTTATAAGCACACACACACATGATTTAAGTTCGTCAAGGTTGCGGAAATGTTGTAGAGGACGCCGTTCAGCAAGGCGTGCCTCTCGTGATTCTGGCGTTTCAGCCGCTTGTCTAGCCTTGCACTTTTCATATCCTCGATGCTTTTGAGCCAACTCCCACGCTACCACTTCCGGGTATTCTTCTGTTTCCATGGCGAAAGGTCTCTTGACGGAGGCAGCGCGCGGCGGCGACGACGGCTGCGGCAGCAGCGGCCACCTGCGCTCCGCGTGACGTCACTCGGTTTCGCGCATGCGCAGCTGTGGCAAATCTGTAGTGTGGCTCACGCGAAGCCCGGTGTTGACGAGCCTAGTCAAGCTTTTCGCTTCAAAACCGAAAAACCCAACCCGTAGCCTATACAGT
This sequence comes from Amblyomma americanum, assembly GCF_052857255.1. NCBI lineage: Eukaryota > Metazoa > Arthropoda > Arachnida > Ixodida > Ixodidae > Amblyomma > Amblyomma americanum. Next base: position 22,905,144 of record NC_135497.1, on the reverse strand, counting down.
TCGGTGGCGACCTCAGCCCACGTTAGTTATATGCGGAAGACAAAAACAAAGGAATAAAAAAATTAAAATTGGATTTTGAGGAAAGTAAATGGCGCAGTATCTGTCTCACATATCGGCGGACACCTGAACCGCGCCGTAAGGGAAGGGATGAAGGAGGGAGTGAAAGAAGAAAGAGGTGCCGTAGTGGAGGGCTCCGGAATAATTTCGACCACCTGGGGATCTTTAACGTGCACTGACATCGCACAACACACGGGCGCCTTTTGCGTTTCGCCTCCATCGAAACTCGGCCGCCGCGGTCGGGTTCGAACCCGCGGGTACTCCGGATCAGCAGCCGAGCGCCCTAACCACCGAGCCACCACGGCGGGTGGAAAGAAAAGCATTGATGAAATTTCGCAAAGCATGAGGACTGCAGAGAACTATATACGTGAGGCAGAGGATTGCGTTATTGTATTTCACAGTAAATGGCCGTGCGCCCGAGGAGGCGATGGTGGAAGGCTGCTTGATTCTGCTGTGGGCGCATTGCATTCAAAGCTAGTGGAATTTTCTATTTTTCTTTTAGGGCACCACAGCCACCGGATCGAGCGGTCAGTCGGGGTTCCATAATTTCTCGCTTCGCTTCCAGCTCTTACGCAGTGGTTCCAGTGGTAGAGCTTCGTTTTTATAGCTACAACAAAGCTTGGTACCTGCTGTTTCACACTGTGTGCTCGAGGGCAGGCGTTAGCGCAGATCGCTGAGTAGCACTTGTTGCCTACCGGGGCAGTGCACTCCAATAAGACCGGGAGAACGGCACGCTCGGCTTTGATCGAATGGCAGAATACAAAAACGCTTTATCATTATCGTCGAACGCCTGCCGTGGAAAAGTGTCGAAGGATTAGTTGAGTAAAATAGACTGGTTTCAGCTGGTTCCACCAGCGCCAGCCAAACGGTGGCGCCCATATTTTTCAGTAGCCCAGGTTAGCGTTTTTTTTTTTTAGCGAACTGAGCAAGCTAATTTAGGCACCTTGTTAAATGGCACAGCTTTGCTACGATGTTCGACACAGTTTAGAAATGTGTACGAGAGCCCTGCTTCGAGGCTCACATGCAGTCGATCTTTGGCGAGACTAAGTGATTGTGCTGACCTCGTGACCCCTCTTAAAACACTACAGCTGCGGTCTATCATTTTTAGTTCACTGCCTTTTGTTTTGTTTTTTCGGTCACTGTCTGGTCCGGTCAATTTTCTAGAACTAGAACATTTCTGGCCTCGATATGCAGCTGGGTCAGCGCATCGTGTCGCGCAAAAAGCAGGCCGAACCAAAAAGCGTGTGGCAGATCCCTTCGCACAGGTGGTCGCTTCGTACAACGCCTAAAATGACTACGGCGGCGAGGGGTCGCGTGACACTTCGTCGGCCAAGCGAACTGCGGGAAATTTCCGTTTACTCTGACTATGCGCATATACCCCGCGCGGGTATTCAGAGCGGTATAACAAAGGTAGTCGCTGCAGGTGTTCAGCTCCGGCAACTGTACACAGAAAAGGTAGAAAATGGCCACAAGCTATGAAGGACCACAAGGGTGATCCTCAAACCGGCACGTGGCTTCGTTGCAGACTGACTGCTCTGGCATCGGCTGAAGACATTCTGGTTGAAAGAAAGAAATGGGCACGGGCAGGGCATGTAATGCGAAAGGAAGACAGTCGATGGTCCCTTATGATAACAGAGTCAATTGAAAGAGAAGGTAAGCACAGCAGGGCGCTGGCAGTGGGTCAGGCGGGCTCATGGTATTGGGAACCTTACGGGGATAAAGGGATCGTGAGGGGCCTTTGTCCAGCAGTGGACGCATTTAGGCTGATCATAAGTGCATCGACCAGACTTGGGAAAAAAATGGAGGGGACACTTAAGTCCCGCCTTAAGGGTATGACGCGATAGCGTTATGAGTTGATTCCCATTTATGCACAAGTGGTAATTCTCTATCTTTACATTCATATATATCCTTGGGAGTCCTCCACTGATGCGCCACTGCCCTGCGATGGCAGGTGCTGTCATCGGTGGGGCTTGTGAGACCCAGGTTGCCCTCCCCGAGGGACCAGCAATTAATTTGACTAAAACCTACCACGGTGGGCAGCTTGTGATGACGCCGCAAGGTCACGTGACCCAGTGCCTCCTAGGTTGCTTCTCTGGGGAATTTTCCGTGGATTCTTCGCTCACGGTCAACGACGCCGGATTTTCTACGACAGCAGCTCCTTAACGCTATCGCGTCAAAAGATCCCGTTTCTTTTCTCCGCGTGCCCCATACTTCTGTCAGTGGGCAAAATGGCGCCCGTTTCCGACGGCGTTTCTGTTTCACGGCTGTGCCACGAGACACATCTCCATTCGATCAGCGCCTCGGCGATCGGTCCGTTATTTCATCGTCGGGAGCTCCGCGCCACCGCAGCGTGCGCAGAGCGCCCGAATCAGTATGCGCCGCCGGTCGTGCCTCATGACACTGCATTGGGAAGCGCGTGCCGCGGCGCTGCTAAATCGGGCCTGCGCGGCCCAGATGGAGCGCAGCTGGGATGGACACGTTTCCGTCACGTGCTCTCCCCGTGCGCTCCTTCTTTCCTGGAAGCCGGGAGAGCTGCGATCAAGGCTGCCCACCATTACGCGGGCGGCCGTCATGCACCGTCGGTATGCGCGCTCAATGGACGCGCCTGCCTCTCGCGACACGAGCACGCATACGATTCGGAATCAGTGCCGGTAAACAGGAAGTACTGCTATTCGCTGTCTGATCCCCGCAACGCGCGACCTTTGATAAGTGTCGTGACAAGAACGGCGGTTGCACGCGTGACATTTCTCACGACTCCCGACAACCGCGGCAAGACCGGAGACATTGGATGCAAATGAGGCCTTAAAGGAAGCCACTCGCGTCGTCCGCGCTCATGTCGGACACATCTTGAGGGGCAAAGCAGAGAAAAAAAAAAGTAACGATATCGTAGCCGCCGCAGTGATTTTTGCCGAGGTTTCGTTTCAAGCTTGAGGATAAAGACGCACAATGGCCACGTTGACCCCCCACCTCTGGCGCCAGAAAGGAAAAAGAAAGAGAGCAGGCCCACTTGATTGCACGTTGGTGTATCCTGAACGGTGGGCACTCCGTTACTAGAATGGTGCAACGCGTGTCGGCCACTGGTGGCGCTTATATATTCAACGCGGCATAAAGGCCCGTTGGCGCTGTCTCGAGCAGATGCCATGCGGCTCTTCGAGAACGTGAGTGAAGTCGCAACCTCATTTCAGACGCAGTCCACGCAGTGGCTCCTCAGTTCTGAGGAGCGCCTCTCGTTTCAAGGGCGTCGCCGATTCAATCTGCGTGCCGCGTTGCACGAGCGTCCGTGTTCCGCCCGTGGAGGTCGACGCCTGGCCCGCGAAGTGTTCGCGTCGCGCGCTGCTTTCAGCCTCGACGAAACAGGCCTCCACGCTTCGGGGGGTTGGCGAGCGGGCAAAACACCCTGGCTAACGTAACACCGCGCGTTCGAGGGAGATCCAGGATGCATCTCCAACCACGCGCGGCCTCTTGGCGAACCGACGGGCCGCTTTAGATGTCGCTGGTGCGGCAGTAAGTGACAACGTGCAGCGATGCCAGTCGATTGCGACCAAGAGCTAAGGCGTCCAGCGGGTTGGAATCTTGCGTGCACAGTCGCCCCACCCGCCCCCGCCTCTGCCACCGCGTGTGCGCTGGAGACGTCGTCCAGTATGCTACACGCCCACAAGGTTGGAACACCATTCTGAAGAACGAAAACCTACTTTCATTCCTTCTTACCCCGGACATCCGACGAGTGGAATCACCTTCCCGTGCCACTGGCGCTAATCGACGATCACCGTTTATTTCAAGATGCATTAGCTAACACTGTATAACTAGCAACCTTCTGTAATATTGTGCTCATATTTCTATGTTTTACTACATTGTATAACCACTCCCCTCTATAATGCCGTATGGCCCTGAGGGTATTTCAAATAAATAAATAAAAATAATATCTGTAATACCTCTCGTGCTAGGAATCTGATACGGGCTGGAGAAACCGGAACATCCCCCCCCCCCCTCCCCCCCTATAGCGTCCATCATGGTGTATGCCTCGCGACCGGGGGTGAATTCTGTATATTGCGGCAACCTGCGCTGCCGTGCCGTTCGCAGCGCCGTGACGCGCATTGCGAAAGGAGGAGGGGCACCCGTATACTGCTTACAGTGTGGCTTGGCCATCAACTGGGCTACGCCGAGGGCTAGGCATGGAATGTCATTAGCCAAAAGCGTGCCACTGATGGCTCGGAATGTGGTCGCGCATGGCCCCAGCAGTTTTTGGGCACCTGGTGGAACAATTCAAGCGCCGCATAGGCACCAAGGGCGAAGTGGATGGGGGGATGGCCAGAATGTGCTCTAGACCGTTACAAACTTCCATCCTTACCATCAGCTGCGTTGTGTGGCCGATGCCGGCAATTCCGGGAACGTGGCGTACTTGAGCCAGTGACGAATGGCGAAAAGCAATCACATTAGAGTATAACATCTCTATTCGCTAGTATGTTTATACTTAGTGGCACGGGCAGGGACAGTTTATTTTTCGTTTTTTTTTATAGTCTCACAATAATTTTTTTTCTAGTATGCTGTGGTGCGGGCGAGGTTCTTCTATAACCTCAACTTACTATCCGTCTAGTATGCTGTGTACAGTTTAACCTTTTAGGGAAGCTGCGCGTTATTAGGAATGGCCGCCAGCTGGTATTAGGATTGGCGCCAGCATGTCTCGAGGATTGCCACCAAGACAGAATCTCTCGCCATGTGTCTGCGGTATGCATTTACCGCGCTCGCCCGGTCGTTGCTGCGTGGGACAAGCGGGGAGCAGGGTTCTGCGAAAATCCCTTTAAGGAGTCGCTGCCACGGGCCGCGAAGTGGTTCCGGCTGTCTTCCGATTTTCCCCGACGTCTCCACCGACCCGACTACCCCTGGCCTTACGGCCCAGCACCAGCGTGGGAACAGATCGCCACAGTGGCTTGTCTGCGTGCTTCGCCGGCCATGCCTAATGGCAGAAGCACTGGGGATTATCTCCCGACGGGGCTGCGCCTCGGTTTCTTCGAAGTTCACCGACCGGAGGAGAGCTGGCCGACCACCAGACGTCGCCTGCCAGCCTGATGGGGTCCTGGCCGCACACCCCTCTCCCTCGGGCTCCAATTATGTCATGGGCGTGTCCATGTGTGCGGAGGTGTCTGTGTGTGATAGCGAAAGTTTTGGCCACACCCACCACGGCGAGGGCGTCCCCTACCTGTGGAATCTAGGGAAGACGCAGTGTATAAAACTGGACTGCAGATATAGTTGAAGCAGCTCACTTCTGAACTCAAAAGCTTGTAAATATGTAAAATAAACCAAGTCTTCTTCCTCCACCAACGAATCCTTCACTCAGCGGCACTCCTGTCCTGGACGGAGCGGGCGTCATCTTGACCGAGGTTGTGTCGAGGAGCGACCCCGATCCCCACCTTCAACAGCGTGAGCTTTAATGGGGTACTTCGATGTGGCTGTCTCGGCCGCTGATGTGCACATGCAAATTCGACCTTCGTCAACCCACAATAAACGGCCGGCACCGGCCTGTAATACAAGTGATTTGTCTTGGGCACTCTTGCGCGATTAATACAAGCGATCGGCATCTAGGTTTATTATCTTCTTAAAGCTGTGTGGACATTTCTAGCAACAATTCGATATCTAATTCAATGTAGTGATTTTTTTTTTCTCTGCAAGAGGGGTCAAGCCAGCCCTGTTTTGAGCGAATCAGACTCGCGAACATATTCGTAATAAACTTGTAGCCATAGAACTGTAGACAGCATACGCCTACCCTGTACTACATTCTGTTCAAGTTATGATGCTCTTGTCAGGCACATGTCTTTTTTTTTTCTCTTCTGACAGCAAATAATGCAAACAGCGTCTATGGGCAGAAACGTGGAGGCTATAACGAAAAGGATTGGAATGGGCGATGGAACAAACGCGTGTTTATGACGTCCTAGTCGAAATGAAGAGGAAGAAATGTGCTTGGCCAGGGTATGTAATGCGAAGGCAAGACAATCTCCGGTCATTAAGGGTAACAGTCTGTATTCCGAGAGAAGGCAAGCGTAGCAGAAGACCGCAGAAAGTTGGGTGGGCGGACAAGATTGGGAAGTTTACGGGGATAGGGCGGTCGCAGCTGGCTCAGGACAGGGTTATTTAGAGAGATATGGGAGGGTCATTTGACCTGCAGTGGGCGTAGTTAGGTTAATGATGATGATGATGAATGTAGACAAGGCAGACGGCTGGACACAAGTGAAGGAAAAGAGAACTTCTGTCTATATCCGTCTTCCTCCATTTGTGTTCGACTTATGCTCTGGTTCTTAATCTCGAAGCTACATCTCAAGTGTAAGATTTTCTTTTATCTGTTTAGAGAGTGAGCCCCTCCACACACTCTCTTTTATTACGACAGAGAAACACGAGTGCGCTTCCGGTTTGAAGTCAGGGAGCAAAATTCTTGGAGACGCACGTTCTCTTCCTGATAAGTCCAGTTTAAGCGCACTGAACGAGTTCGAAACCCTTCGAGGCGTTCTTGGAAGCCCTCGCACATGAATGCTTGTTTACGTGTGCGGGCAGCGCTCTCAAGGTTCGTACACAGGCCGCGAGAGCAGACAGAGAGCGCCGACAAACGAAGAGCAGTGCAGTTGTTTGTGTGTATACGAATCAGTGCGAACGCGAGGTTGTGGCAGAAAGGAGGTAAGTAAGGCTGCGTTTCACAAATTTTCCCTTCTTATTTATTCGTAGTGAGCTAGTGCAATTGGTTCCCACTCTCTCACCGTTATTTTGGCCATCTAGACCCACTTTTATCCAACATGGCTAACAAAACTACCCCATTTCACTTTAGTTTGAGCCCCATGATGGTGAGCTTTAATGACGCAATAGCAGCTTGGGCAAGAGTTATTTTTGTGTCTGCGCGATGGGGAATCGCGAGGCCTATTTTTCCGAGCATGTCTCCCAAGATTAGCCAAGAAAAAGCATGTACCCACTGGAGATTAAGCCGCTGAACCAGCTTTAATGAGCTTCTCTTCCATAACTGTGCTTCGTGGTTAGCCAGCACATTTCTCGTTGGCTGTCGTGGTTTGGCCTGTCATCTGGTTGGTTGTCACTACTCTCCAGCTGCCTTGAGCCAGACAATCTATAAGGGAAGTTTCGTCTCATCAACAACGGGGGTGCGAATTGTCAGAGAACAGTGGAGCATTAGTTGGTTGATGCGAGTGCTTTATAGATTTGACCACCTGCACGAGCAGAAGCGCAAGTGTCAACCACTGTATGTGCAGCAGAGGAAATGCTGAGGTATACAACAAATTCCTGTCGCGACTGGCAGGCATCGAAGGGCAAGGAACCTTGCTCCGTCCATTAGTCTGCGTGGGCTCACAAAACTCGCGCGGTCGCAAAGAGCGTGCAGCTTTGCAGAAGCTGGCGCTACCTAAACAGGGCCTCGACTCAGGCAGGTTCTGACGGTTAATGAAAAACGCCGGCACGATAGTTGGATAGCGCTGCGCGGTCTCAATGAGACAGTGTGGGCCGTGTAAACAAGCGGACTGCTCCGCGCAGTGATCGCCGCAGTGATAGCAGATGGTGCCGACAGGCGAGGCACGCGAGACTGCACTCACCTGCGCAGGAGACCGGTGGCGAAAGGACCGCTGCGCGCCACAGGCATCGGGCGCACGCTTGGCAGCCGATGCGTTTATACAAGGGTTGCGCTACGTCAGCGGCAGTGCGGCGAGCAATGCGCGCCAGTGCTGCGAGGTCGTGCGCGTGCGTGCGTCGCGCACACATGTGGCACAACTCGCAAAAGCTGAGAAAAAGCGCGCGGTTGGAGGTGAAAAACGGAGTAGCCAACTTTGCCTGGAAAAGCTTCGCTTCCCAAGTGTCAAATGGCTCGAAGCCCTATTGTTCTCGTGTCTCTCGGGAAATGTTTGCGCGCAAGTGGCGCTAAAATCCAAGCCCGCCGCGGAAACAAAGGAAACACGAGCGTGGCGCCAGCGGTTCAAATGTGTCTTTTTCGCCCTTGCTGGCGTGCCCGAGTTTTGAAACTGTTCCCCTTCAATCGTGCAGAGCCACCGAGGCGAAACTTCTCTAGCGATTACCGCCGATTAGTTTCAGCGTCTGAGAAATGTCGAGGGCAATGCGCCCAGCTGATGACAAGGACGAAAAAAAAAAAAACCCGGTGGATAAAACGGCGAATACTTCTACGGGGACTGCCAACACGTGGTCCAGGTAATGTGCCAGCTAACAATGCAATGTGGTGACCACTCTAGAGGCATTGAGTACTCATCTGAAGAGAAAGAAACGCGTGTCAAGAGTCGTTCCTCCGCACAGCGGTGCCGAAGCTTCCCTCGAGGCGGGGCCGCAGTGGAAACGTTTCGGGAGCGCACGATCCTGGTTTACTGCTTACGGCACTTCATCTCGTTGTATGTCAAGTGGGGCCAAGATGTGCCGAGTGCGAGCACGAGCAGTGAAAAGAAAGCAAAGCCAAGAGAAGCAGCCGTATCTCAGGACGAAAATAAACAGGGACGTAAACATACGACAGGCAGCCACTCCGAAAGATAGACAGGCCGCGTTTATCTTCCGGAGCCTGCAAAACCACGCCGTTCTCGACCGCGCCAAAACTGGTGGGAAGATGCGGTCAGTCCAGCTGGCGCTTTGCAGCGGGCGGACAGCGCTGTCTGTCCCGGATCTGCGCGACACCACGTGGGTAAATAAGGAGGCTGGCCGGCCTGGCAGCGCTCCGTGTCACGTGGGCGGCTGGCCACTGTAAACAGCTCCAGCGACGACCCCGCCGTCAAAACAGGCCGTGCCCGCCCCTGCGACTCCGTTGTTGTGGCGCCGTCCCCTTTCCCCCAACACCGGCCGCTCCGCTTTATCAAAGCGGGGCGCGAGGGTATATTTAGATTCCGCCCGAAGCCTTTCGCATCCTCCTACTTACCCTGACAGTGTCGCACAGCTGAGCACGGCATCGCATGGCTGCCCCATGCGAGCTCCTCCAGTTTCATCCTCGCAGCCCGGAGCCCGATCGTTCAGCTTCAAACGACCCATCTTGTTGCTTCGGCTGCGCAAGCATTCCAAGCAGTGAAGAATGTTCTACGGAAAGACTTGTAACAGGCCGCGATCGCCGCGGCGATGGCGCACGTAGTAGATGCGACATCCTGCTCATTTTTATTTTTACAGGCTTGCGCCTGAGTTACACGAGTGGGCAGCGTGTCACATATGTTCTGCGTAGGTCACCGAGAGAGTCGGATCGGGAACCAAGTGGGGAATTTCGATTTGACTGGCCAAGGTAGGCACGTAATCTGTTAAAATCACTGGACAGTGCTTTACGTGCGTGAGCCCTCTCAAAAGCTTAGCCGAAAGCACGAAAGAACTTGTGTGGACAATGCGAGGCCGTGTTCTCCCGCTGAAAAACTACCGGGGCATGCACTTAAGTCTCCGTACGTGCTATGAATGCGAAAGCGTTGTGCACCACTGCTGCTTCCGTTGGTGCGTTTGTGATTGAATATGTCTGCGGTATTCTGTGCGTTTGCGCAACTTGGTTCGCGTTGACCACCAAAGCCCACACCATTCGATGCTCCGTACATATGCAGAATTGGTCATTCTCTACTCAGCACTCATAGAGGGCGGCGAGTCCTCGTACCACGACCAGCGCAGTGGCGCAGCGGTTGAGCGATGCGCCACAGTACTGGCAGGTGGCTGTACCCGTCACAGCCACCCGTAGGGATTGTGCGACCCAAGTTGCTCTTCCCGAGCAACTTCTCGCGCAACTGGCGCGCGAGAGAGAGAGATGGATGTTCTTCGGGAAAGGAATAAGAAATTGGGGGGAGCACGACGCGTGCGGTAATTTCTCTCTTTCAGGTGAGGAAATGGTCGTTGCGCCGCGCAGGGGGAGGGTAGGAGGAACAGGATAGTGGGAGAAAGTAGAGTTCGCAGATGCGCAGTCGCGATTCCCGTCTTCGCGTATTCGGGCCGGGAGGGGGAGGCCGCGCCAAGAGCAGAGCGCCGATGCGCACTCGACTGGGAGACAGAGCCGACTGAGAGAGCGAGGGGCGTGGTTTGGAAGCGCGCGGACCGCAGGGAGGCGCAGGTCTCTCGGCCAATAGGGAGGTGGCTGGATGTGCGCGTGAATGCCGGCAAGCGGCTTGTTTACCGAGCATGGAATGCGGGGCAGCAGGCCTGAGTCGATAATCTTGGTAGACAGTTACCGTTACCCATCACCATCTGACGTAACTGTGCGGCACTTCAAAAGGTGCGGTTTGTAGGGGATATCCGCCAGGGAGGGGGAGGTTAAAACCGCTCCAGCAGTTGGGCATCTCGTACATATTGGAGCAGAGCCCCGAAGGCGCGTCGCGTTTTCTCGCGCGGGCCGGCTGGGAAAAGCAGTTGTTGTGCGCTCTCGCAGGGTAGGGCCAGGCGTCTGTAGCTTGCCTCCAGCACTTCTCTGTGCTTCTTGAGGGCAGGACACTTTGAGAGGAGGTGATCGAGCGTTTCCACTTCTCCACAGTCTTTGCACATGGGGCTGGCTGCGCCTCGTAGACGATGCATGCGCTCGGCTGTCCAGACGCAGCCTATGCGCATCCTAAGGAGGGTGGTCCGGTCAATGAGATCGAAGTCACGGGAGCTTATGGGCTTCGGTGCTTTGCCTGCGGCTACTCTGGCATCCGGGTGTTGTGCGACGATGCGGGCTTTGATGTTGTGCCGGGCCACATCGAGGGGGGATATTGCAGTGCACTCCGGTGTGCCGTCGGCGTGAGCTTGCTTGGCCAGTTGGTCAGCCTGCTCGTTGCCGCTGATTCCGACGTGGGACGGGAGCCATTGGAGCAGAACGTCGCGGCCGAGTGCTCGTGCCTGGCGTAGCTTGTTGTCCAGGTTGGCATACATGGGCAGTGTATGGTGCGACCTCCGCAGCGTGGTGAGCGCAGCCTTGGAGTCACTGAGGACGACAGCTGGAGAGAGGTCTGGTGTCTCCAGGATGAGATCAGCTGCCAAGTGCAGGGCGGCAACTTCTGCGGTTGTGGACGAGGCACTGCATGTGAGGCGGCTCTGCCTGGCGATGCCGAGAGAAGGGACTACACATGCGGCAGCCGCTGATGCGCCTCCTTCCAGCACGGATCCGTCGGTATATATTTCTACTCGGCCGCTGCAATCCTCGTGGAGAAGCGCAGCGGTTTCTTGCTGTAGCGCGCAGACGGGTGTGTCTTTCTTGGATCGCACGCCTGGGATGACGGTCTGGATACTGAGCGGGGCGCGCAGGTGGGGCGGAAGTGCCGGGCTGCAGCTAGAGGGCGGTCGGGCGATGTGCGCGCCAAACAGCTGTGCTGCGCGGCCCATGTGCGAGTGGCGGGCTTCGGACAGTCGGCTGAGGAGTTGCGAAGTTCCCGGAGCTCTTTGCATGCGCTCGACAGTGTTGAGGGCTGTTAGTTGTGCCCGGAGAGAGATCGGCCATGTGGCAGCTTCTGCATAGGTGGCAGGTACTTGCGACCAGCGCGGCAGGCGCATAAAACGGCGGATCGCAGCGCGTTGGTCTACGTCGATGGCGCGCCACAGGCTGGGGCGCAGGTCGACGAGCGGTAGAGCGTACAGGAGTTTAGGTACCGCTATCCCGTTGTAGAACCGGTATGCCAGCTCTGGGGAGCAGCCTTCTCCTTTGGCTTGTAGTCGGTTAGCCACATCGGCCACTTGGCGCGCCTCTTTCCGCAGTTTAGCTACAGCTGGCCGCCAGGTGAGCTGCGCGTCGATAACGAGTCCAAGATAGCGGGCACTTTTTTTCCACGGAAGGGGCACCCCTTTTAGCTGCAGGTTGGGTATAAGTTTCCATGCAGCAGGACGAGGGTGGAGCACGAGGGCCTCCGTTTTGGAAGTTGACAAGCTGAGCCCCACGGTGGAGAGATATTCTCCGACACATTCTAGTGCATGTTGCAACTGCGCTCTAACTGTACGACCAGACAGTGTGGGGCCACTGCAGTAGAGGGCTATGTCGTCAGCATATATGCTGACGCGCACCTGATACAGAAGGGAGCGAGGGATAATGTTCGGGATGTTAGCCAGCACGATATTAAATAAGAAGGGACTAAGAACACTGCCCTGCGGAACGCCCTTGGTGATGAGGCGGGGTGTGCTGAGCGAGCCACCAACTTTCACACGCATTGTTCTGCCTGAGAGAAACGATTTGACATAGCGGTATAAATTCTCAGCCACGCCTATGTTTACCAGAGCATCAAGTATAGATGCGTGGGCGAGCGAGTCAAAAGCGCTCTGAATGTCGAGGAGGACGAGGTAGGCAGCCTGCTTCTTATATTTTGCTTCCTCTAAGAAGGCCGATATTTCCGCTATGCAGTCGGCGGTGCATCGGGAATGGCGGAATCCGCTTTGTTCTGGTGCCAGTGCACCTCTCACGTCCGCCATCCATTGAAGCCGCTTCAGTGCCATATATTCCATCGTTTTCCCTGGGACTGAGGTGAGAGATATCGGCCTGTAAGAGTTGATGTTTGCAGAAGGCTTGCCCGGCTTCAGGACAGGAATAACGATGGCAGTGCGCCAGGACTGGGGGACATCTCCGGTTGCAAATACTTCATTGTAAGCTTCAAGCAGGCGCTGACGTTGGTTACAATTTAAATTCCTCAGCATCTGGTGAGTGACTTGATCTGAACCTGGGGCACTTCGCCGTTTGCGCTTGTGTTCGAGCGCGACATCCAGCTCGTGCGTTGTGAAAGGCTCAGTGCACAGGGCATGAAATTCGCGCGAGAACCATACGAAAGGTACGAATGGAGAAACAGAAAAGATGGAGGCGATGGGCGTGTCACTCACCAGAGTGGGGACAAAGTGTTCAGCGAGGAGGTCGGCCAGCGCAAGAGCATCTATCCCTTTAGCCACCGCTATGGAAAGGGCAGGGAAGCGTGGTGCTTTGGAGTGCAGCATTGATGAAAGAATCCGCCAGCCGCGAGCCTGAGCACGGGGTTCGTCCAGGGCACGACACACTGAAATCCAGCTGCGACGACGCAGCCGTTTGGCGTGACGCAGGCACGCAGCATCCAGACGCTTGTAGATAGTCCAGTGTGCGGGCTTGTTCGTGCGCCGTGCACGGCGTTGAGCCCTTCGACGCGCAGCACGCAGGTTCAAGAGTTTGATGTCTGGCACAGGTGTTCCGGGGAGCACAGCACAGCGTATTGTGGCACCACTCGCACAGGCGGCAATGTGATCGAAGAAGTTATGTGGTTCACATGGATTTTGCTCACATAGCTCGCGAAAGCGCGACCACTGCACTACACTGTATGTCACTTTGTCCGCAGGGCGTTCAGTTCGTGGCAAGATGTCAATAGGCAGGTGGTCTGATCCTGCAGTATCGGGGTGCGTAGACCAGTCGTAGGCACAATCTGGGGAAGCCACGCTGAGGTCGATAGCTGTAGGAGTGCAGCTCGGACGCACAAACGTTGGACTACCTGTGTTCAACAGGTTCAGTCCCGCAGCGCGAATAGCGTCTAGCACGTCACATCCCTGTCTGGATGAGGTGCGGGAACCCCACTCAACATGGCGACAGTTGAAGTCACCACAAATGAGTAGGTTTTGCTTGATTCGTTGAGTGAGACGAACGATGAGCCGTGCGTCCCACGGGTATCCAGGCCGCACATAGACACTTGCAACGGTGGTGTCAGTTCCCCCGAGTCGCACTGTGACGGCAACACACTCGACGGGGCCACCGGTGAGGTCTGCAGTAGGCACTACATGGTGCGCAAAAGATGCACGGACATATATAGCTGCCCGAGGGGATCCAGGTGGGTGTGCGGCGTCGGTGCAAGGAATGTCAGCACAGGTCACCAGCGCGCACTCGGTTGGGCTGCTGTAGCCCAAGTATCCGGGAAGTACGAGGTCCTCTGCGCGCGTGTAAGTCTCTTGTAGCGCGATGACGTCGTACTTTTGTAGAGGTAGCATGGCTGCTAGCTCAGGTTGACGGCGGCGTAGATGGCAGCAGTTCCACTGCAACACACGCGGCCGGTTGACGCGACTGTTTCTAGCCATGATGGTTCAGAGCTTGCTGTGCTGCAAGTGCAGCTGCACATAACTGGCGGGCCGGAGATGCGCTGGGCAATTCCTCTATGAGGGCACGAACGGCAGCGGCAAGCGCGGCGATGACAGCATCACGCTGGTCGAGCTGAGCGATAGGTGCGCTGTCTGGCTTCTTCCCTACCACCACGTCACGAAAAGACCGAGCGGTATGCGGGAGCGCTGGGGCACAGTTGCGTGCAGTGACACTTCCAATTGGAGTCACAGTGACTTCCGTCGCCGGTTCACAGTGTGCTTCGATGTCGGTATTGCTTCCCGTTTTTGCCGCTGGTCTATTGGGCAGGGTGTCAGCAAGCGTAAGGTCCTGCTGTGTTGGTGCAGGGGGGCCCTTTTTGGTTGAATCCGCAGGAGCTGTCTGGCTTGAAAATGCAGCAGAGGTTTGTTTTGCAGTAACTGCACGGCGAGCGTCACGGCGAGACATGGGCTGATGCGATGACGCCAGGAGGACGGCCACTTTGCGTTCTTGTTGCCAACGGGGGCAGCGCGGCTCGGTTGATGTGTGCGTGCCGTTGCAGTTAATGCATCGCGGCCGGGGTGAGTCGCATCGGGACTTGTGGTGATCGCGTCCACAGCGGAGGCACCTCGGCTTTGCGGTACACACAGCAGTGGCATGGCCGATGACACCGCACTGCAGGCATTGGAGCGGCCTCGGTAGTCGGGCGCGGACGGGGCGGCGCAGTTTGAAGAGGGAGACCTCTTCGGGTGGGTGGGTGCCCGCGAAGCGGAGTATGATGTCGTTTCCGCTTCTCGTGCAGGCTAGCACCGGCACCTTGCACTCGATGCCCGACATGATGTCCTCGGTCGAGAGCGCGCGGTCCACGCGAAACACTCGACCGGTGCAGCTGTTGCCGCCGGCCTCCTTGGCTCGGACCTTGATGTCGCAGATGGTGGTGATGCCGAGGAGTGGGTCGAGGTCGGCAGATGCGTGCGCGTCCACGGCGACCACGTTCCGGCGGAAATTCACTCGCACAGCTTTCACCCCCGGTAGTTTGGACAGTTGAGCGGCGATGGCGTCTCTTGTTGGCTTTAGATAGTTGGCCATCCTGTCCACGGGATAGTAAAGAACGGTGGCGATGTCCGACTTCTTTCCCTGTTGTGGCGCTGCGGTGAAGCGCGCTGCCGACGGCTGAGCGGCAGGAGCCAGGGGAGCCGCTGCGGTGGTTTGTATGCGGCGTCTTGGGGCATTCCTCGCTGGCTTTTGTACTGCGGCGCCAAGCCCCTTCGCTGTCGCTCTGTCGGGCTCCGCGGGAGGGGGAGTGGGGAGTCGCCTGGCCGGAGGGGCACTGGCTCTTTTTTCTGCGTAGGCGAGAGCAGCACGTTCGTAGTCTGCCTCTGTGAATGCTTCGGCCGGGGCGGGGTTTGTTGTGGCGGCAGGAGCGGGGAGCACATTGCTGTCTGCTTCTGGAATGGCTGGATTTTGGGAATCCAGGCATGTCTGGGTGTCATCGTGTTGACACGCCGCGTCAGCTGTACTCGGCTTGGTTGAGAGCAGGGCTGGGCCGTGGGCTGCTTCGCTACGGCTGATGGTGACAGGTGTGATGCTGTCAAATCGTCGTAGCCGCGGTGGCGGCGGTGTTACAAAGGTTTCAGCGCATCCACCTTTGCTTGCTTCCTGGCCGCTGGCCGCATTCACCGAGGATGTGCTGGCGATTGCGGGTGCGTCGCCAGGTGGAGGGGTCCTCTGTATCGCAGTGACCAGGCGGGCCGCTTCTCCTTGGCGCTGAAGGGTGGCATTCGCTTCAGTGATCAGTTTTCGCAGGCTGCGGGAGCACCCGAAGCTGTTTGTTCGCCTGTGACGATGGAGGGCGTTTCGGATGCCATCCTCATCGAGCATGTGGAGGGCATCTTCTTCGTCCGCCATGGTTCAGATGGTAGGGGTGCCGATGGTCAGGGGGCTGGAGGGGCCATGGCACACAGGCCACGGGGAGTGGGCCTGAGCTAGGCTATGGCGTAATGGAAAAAAAAGAAAAACTACAAGAAAAAAAAGGAAACTGGGACACGGGAACAGGCGGACTCGATGCCGCGAAGGGAGCGCTCGGGTAAACAGGAGAGGGCACGAAAAACACGTTTTCTCCCTACGGAGGTCGACGATCATCCCCGCAACTGGCGCGACGCTCAGCTTCCGAACTTACCCGAGCTTCCTCCCATTGGCTGCAACTTGAGCGGCGCTCCTCCGAGCTTACCCGAGTTACTTTGTGTACAGAAAGTGCGAACACTTTCTGCACACGCCACGCATGAGGAAAGTAATGCAATGCTTACGCATTCATAAGAAACGGTTTCGCTTCCGAGGAAATGAGCATGCCGCTGCCTGCTGCCAGCTGACGACGCGATCTGTCACGCTGGGGTGAAACGCAAGTTGGTCGCTTTTTCGAAACTTCCAACAAGGCGGTTCATGTTGGCTGCCGCGCTGCTGCATGCATGCCGAAGACCGATCAGGAGGCACTCGTGACTGGTCAGAAACGAGCATAGATGTGCACTCTCTTAACCTCTCGACGCTTGTTTTATTGAAGGTATATCTTCTGGTTTGTTTTGTTGCTTTAAATCGAGATAGATAGATAGCGAAAAGCTATCACAGCTGTTAAGTGGAAGCCCACAAGGCCGATGGGACCCCCCCCCCCCCCCCCCCCCCCGCACCTGTTACCAGGAGCGGTCATACCCGGGGGGAATCGAGGAATGCACGTCGAGGCGTGACGCCCGCGCTTAGGGTGAAAGGCGGCATTCCACTGGGCTCGGACAGCCCAGGGGACAATGCCCTTCCCCCCCCCCCCCCCCCCCCGCACCTGCTACCAGGAGCGATCATGTCCCGCGGAAGACATTCCTTAGCTGTCAATCCAATGCGTGGCAATCGATGGAATGTGCATGTAGCGAGCTGCGTACGCGGAGTCACGCGCCCTGCACGTTCCAGGAGGAGCGGGGTCCACTGGGCTCCGCCCACTTGTACATTGCATGGCTATTGGTTCAGATTGGGCGAGAGCTGGTTTGGTAAAGCTCCGCCCAAGTATCGAAGGGTTTAAAACCCGTGGGAAACAACGATTTTGGGACGAGCGCGCCGAGTCTCAAGCTCGGCCGTTTTTAACAGCCTTTTTTTAAACAGCCTTTTTTAAGCAGCCTTTTTTTAAACAGCCTTTCTTTAAACAGCCTTTTCTTTAAACTGCCTTGTCATCACTGCCTTGTATTTCGGTCCCGTCTTTAATAAATAAGTTTTGTTCTAAGAAGTTGGAATTGCTGCCCCAACCGGCAACGTGTCGCCGGACGAGCGGACGAATACCAGAAGTGCTCTTCGTACTGCTAAAAGCCGTTCCCATTGGAAGGAGGGAAGAGGAAAGTTTAACTGGTGCCGTGACCAGGATCGTCTGAGCGGCTTCCTGCAGAGCGGTTGGAGGCAGTACCTTCCGGAAGATTGACGGAGCACAACATCTTGGTGAGAAGCCCCGGAGACCAAGGTCCAAGTGAGGCGATACCCTTGTGCGAGGCCTCGGAGTCAAGGCTCCACGTCAGCGCTGACAGCGAGGAAGCGGACCGACAGAGCGCCTGCGGCTGGCGACTTCTGCGGCACCCGCAGCTGGCGACTTTGAAGGCCGGGAGGACGTGAAGGGCCTGCTTTAAGCTACAGATTCCGGCCACACTTCTGCGCCTCAGGACGTGACCTGCTGCTGCCACGAAGCAAGCGCCATGACCGACACCCGACAATGGAGTGAGTTTCCCCGTTCTCACTTTACTTGCCTCGAGAGTGCTTGAGCCGTAAGGTTAGAATTACGCAAGGCACAATGGCGACATTTAGTTGGCGAAGTGGCTGTGGCTATGGGGATGAGTATGAGTATGGCGCTCAGCGCGCAGAAATGTCAGAGGCTGAGCTAGCCAGAGAAAAGGAGCGGGGCGACGCTATTATTCGAGAACTCAAGCGCCAGTTGGCGGTAGCCGAAGAGAAGCTCCGGCAGGAGAGGAAGAGAATTGAGGAGGAGGAACGCTCACGGAGAGCGGCGCGTGTACTGCCGAAGACGGCACGGGCAAAGCCATACTCGATTAGCGCGAATGACGCTGTTGAAACGCTGATCGAGGTGGGAAATAACGAGGATCACTGCGGAGGAATTCAGTCGGCTCCTATTGAAAACAGACAGCAGGAATCCCATGTTCTTGCAAACGATGCAGCTGTCGTTAGCGCTGAGGAGCCGCGAGTTGTCGAGTCGACCAAGAATGTTGACACAGACCAGCAGTCCTTTATTCCCAAGGTGGAGGCGAGTTACACGGACATGTCTGTACAAAATTCGAACAGTGATCATACCCTGCAGGTCGAGTGTTGCGAGGCAGCCGAGCAAGTTATTGGCGGTGCTAATGGCACTGATGAGCGCAACGACATGAACTGCTCGGTCGGCCCGTTTGCCCCGAATGACCTGTTGTTGTTCACTGAAGCGCCAACATGCCAGGCAGAGAAATGTGAAAGCGGCATGTGCGTTCAACCAGCATGCGCCGCACTCACAGCGGCGTCGAAGAAGCCAGCACCACAGATGGGTAGGCGAGGTTGTTCGGAGCCGGAAAACTCAGACTTGTTCAAAGCCGCAATAAGCTTGGCTCTAGATGAAGAGAATCAGAGCAGTGACGACGGGGGATTCACCCCATGCCCTGGGAGGAGCGAAGTTACACTACCGCTGATAGAGGCAAACGGCGACGTATGCTGCGATCTTTTTGCGGGTCTGGGCGGCAGGCCTATCGCAAACATAGAGGTCGCTGATGAATTCTTTGAGCTGGCCATGCCACGTTCTAGGAGGCTCTCAAGACACGAGCATTTAAAACCTTTCGCGGAGGCTTGCACCCCATATGCGCAGGCGGTCGGCGTCTCCTTCGAGGAAGATGAGAGACACAACCCCAGAGCAGGACGAATGCAAGAATGGTGCATGCTGCTGGGCGCAATGTCCACTTTCATGCGAACAGACGACGTGTTCGATCCTGGTGGATAGCGACAAATGCATGATGACCACAGCCTTAACCCACTCTGCCACAGCCAGGTTGTGATAGGCGTAAAAATTCCTTGTGGCTCGAGCACACGATGGGGCAGTGAGTGAGAGTGGGGAACGCAAAGAGTTCACAGCTAAGAGACTCGGAAAATGATTGGACAGGCTCATGCCAGTGTACCGATTTTGTCTTGTGTGAACTGTTCCCGTTGTGGTCATGTTTAATCCGTCTCTGACGAAGAGCACCGTGTTATTATGTGTCTTGCCCTCGTCGGGATTATGTTGTGATGTACATAGAACTTCATGAAAACTGTGGTATGTTTTCTTTAACCCGAATTCATGGCAATGTTGTTGCACGTATGATTTTTCTTATGATTTTACCAGAGTGTCTGATCTGTGCTTGTCGTCCTGTTAACTGAAATGTATAACTAAGAGTTGTGCTGGCGTCTGCATACCTGAAGGTATCCTCCCTAGCATGTTTTTTTTTCTTCTTCCAATTGTTAGTAGGATGTAGAAGTGTATTTTTTTGTGCTGGTACAGCGGCCAGTGGGGGCCCGGACCCTTTTGCTTTCGCGCGTTTTGTATGTTGTTGAAGGCCGGATTTTTTTTTTGTGCTATTGTGGGCTTCGGTATGTTGTTTGTACAGCAAGTGTCCCTCCAACATTCTTGGTGGGGAGGTGTTAAGTGGAAGCCCACAAGGCCGATGGGACCTCCCCCCCCCCCCCCCCCCCCCCGCGCACCTGTTACCAGGAGCGGTCATACCCGGGGGGAATCGAGGAATGCACGTCGAGGCGTGACGCCCGCGCTTAGGGTGAAAGGCGGCATTCCACTGGGCTCGGACAGCCCAGGGGACAATGCCCTTCCCCCCCCCCCCCCCCCCCCGCACCTGCTACCAGGAGCGATCATGTCCCGCGGAAGACATTCCTTAGCTGTCAATCCAATGCGTGGCAATCGATGGAATGTGCATGTAGCGAGCTGCGTACGCGGAGTCACGCGCCCTGCACGTTCCAGGAGGAGCGGGGTCCACTGGGCTCCGCCCACTTGTACATTGCATGGCTATTGGTTCAGATTGGGCGAGAGCTGGTTTGGTAAAGCTCCGCCCAAGTATCGAAGGGTTTAAAACCCGTGGGAAACAACGATTTTGGGACGAGCGCGCCGAGTCTCAAGCTCGGCCGTTTTTAACAGCCTTTTTTTAAACAGCCTTTTTTAAGCAGCCTTTTTTTAAACAGCCTTTCTTTAAACAGCCTTTTCTTTAAACTGCCTTGTCATCACTGCCTTGTATTTCGGTCCCGTCTTTAATAAATAAGTTTTGTTCTAAGAAGTTGGAATTGCTGCCCCAACCGGCAACGTGTCGCCGGACGAGCGGACGAATACCAGAAGTGCTCTTCGTACTGCTAACCGCCGTTCCCATCTGTAGGAGGGCAGGAGAAGTTTAACTACAGCTTTCATTCTTTTGGTGCGCAGCTTACTGGAAGCCTCTCCCCCTTCCCCCTCCCGCCCCAACTTTTCGTCAGATAGCGTTACCTATCCTTCAACGGCGCCTGACGACAGGCCGTGTATACTTGTCCCCGAGTAAAGAAACAAATGGCGCGACGAAAAAGTGAGCATTAAATGTATGCGTTTGCTGTAACATGTCCAGCAAGTTCAGGAGTCGCAGTTCATGAGCAAGTTCATGAGATCTCCTCCCTGACGTCTCAGATAGCGAAACAACAGCGAGTGGCAGTGGTGGTTGCTTCGCCATAAGGCCACGTCCTCACTATGGCCACGAGCGCCTTGCCATGGACACTTTGGCGAATGACAGTAAAGACTTTGTCCAAAGTGAAGAGTTCAAGGGGTTAGCTTCTAAGCCCGGCTTTTGTAGTATCCGTGAAAGTCCTAACTTTCGGATATTTCTTCTCACATTCAAGATATTTGTAACGCTGGCAATGCATTGCGAGCCACACAGAACAACCCAGAGCAAAGCCCATGGGTTCTTAGGACTATGAGACGACACTGACTGCTGAATGCGGTCACAATTAGCATCACAGTAAATATATAGGTAGTGCATGAACTGAACAAGGTTTATCCGATAGCGCGAGCATAACGGCCGCGCCCACTTATAACGAACCTGACGGTCACGCAGATTGAGTTCGTTATATTCGAGTTTCGTAGTAATTGGCCTATATAGCCAAAAATAGAAAGTAAAGCACAAGGGGCGTTTATTTCTCCCTATGCGCGCCTTCTTCTCCAATGTAGACCCTATATCACGGCGCTTTCCAAACTCGCCATTGCGATCATAAGTTCTCCTCGCCGATACACTTGCTGTTAACAAGCTGATTCGGGGATGCGATATGCCTAATTGCGGTTGAAGCGTTCACCTCATGCTGGTGGTATAGGTCGGCCTATACTCGTCATCGTCATGATATATTTGGCAGTACGAGGAGCATACGTCGGCTGACTCATGAGTCGACTCACTCGGGCTCACTCAGATTCACAATCAGATCATCATCTGAGTGGTGAGCGAGTCCAGGTTCACAATCAGATCATGATCTGGATCATGAGAACTCAGGCTCACATTAAGAACACGGTCTGAGTCGCCCGCCGCGGCGGCTAAGTGGTTATGGCGCTCGGCTACTGATCCGGAGTTCCCGGGTTCGAACTCGACCGCGGCGGCTGCGTTTCAATGTTTGCGAAACGTTAAGGCGCGCCCGTGTTCTGTGCGATGTCAGTGCACGTTAAAGATCCCCAGGTGGTCGAAATTATTCCGGAGCCCTCCACTACGGCACCTCTCTCTTCATTTCTTCTTTCACTCCCTCCTTTATCCCTTCCCTTACGGCGTGGTTCAGGTGTCCAACGGTATATGAGACAGATACTGCGGCATTTCCTTTCCCCAAAAACCAATTATTATTATTAGTAGTATTAGTCGTGAGTGCGTCCGGGCTCAGGTTCAGATCATTGTTTGTGTTTTCGTGACGACGGTGTGTGCTTAGTTTTTTTTTCTCTCTCTCTCCTTGTTTGCTGACAGCGGAGGGGAGGAATGATTTACTGCGCGACCAAGACGCTTGAGGGCGAGGCAACTTGGTGAGGTCT
This sequence comes from Amblyomma americanum, assembly GCF_052857255.1. NCBI lineage: Eukaryota > Metazoa > Arthropoda > Arachnida > Ixodida > Ixodidae > Amblyomma > Amblyomma americanum. The sequence goes on along the minus strand of NC_135497.1, from coordinate 22,883,047 downwards.
GTGCACGGGCGACCGAAGATGATGATTCCGCGGAAACAAGGAAGACGGCATTTTGTCCCTCCTGCATTGCTAGCTTACTAGTAAAGGGGCAGAGACCTTTCCTAGTTGCGATTTGAGTGGGAATGTGTCCGAAGCTTTGCCCGAGTTCCAGCACGTCGCTGCGCGGGGGTCGGGGTCCTTTGTCGCGCGTCTAGGTCGGCTGGGGGCGTGCCACTTGGGAGCTTCAGAGTGTTTTGAATCGAAATGATTGCGCGAGTCGGATGAGTTGTGAGTCGAAATGAGTGAGTGAGCCCAGCTGGGTCGTGAATCGAAATGAGTCGTGAGTCGTAACGAGTGGCTGACCTCAGATTAGTCATGAGTCGGAGTTAGTCCAAACGAGTTTAAGTTCATGAGTTAGAGTGAGCTTGGGCCTTTGTGAGTCTGAGTTTGAGTGAGCCCATAGGTCGACCAAACTTTTGTGGGTGAACCTGAGTGAGCATTCGTGATTTTGCCGAGGTATGTCGAGGAGTGCTTATATTTCACGTACTGTAATACCTCTGCGATGTCGGCGTCACTCTCCGCGCATACCAAGTTGTCCTAAATGACCTCATGTCCTGCCAGCTTTGGATGGACTTCCACAATTACAAGCACGTCTGAACTCATGGGTGTTCTACCGCGTCCGCCGTCGTTCCCGGGTCCACAAATCTATATCCCACTGAACCAGTTCAGGATGCGGCGAACAAAGAAATCCGAACCGAGACGTTGGTATGGTCTCTCAGCTACTCTCAGTGTAAGCTGTGACGCGCAACCGATACGATACCTATAAAGCGCGTGAATGATGCCCATGTCCAGTGGCTGGTCTTTCGCATCGCATTCGGTGGCTTGGTCACCGCAGTCAGAGAGGGCCATACCAAACAATTCTGGACAAAAGCATTTTTGAACGGGAACCAGTGTATGGGCGCAATTTTTTCATATATTTTAAGATTTCAGCATAACAATCAATATATCCGCCGATCTCCCGTCGGCAGGCTTGCATTTTTTGCTGTTAACGCTTTTGCTGTCGGCAAAAGCGTTCCCCAATGGTTTTCTATGGAAGGCTTAACTGCTCGACGCAAGCGATGGAAGCACTCTAGAAGAAAGATTTCGTTACATATCGGAAGAATGGACCATTACCTTCAATATTTGCATAACAATACCTTACAATATTTCATTATTCAGAATTTTTGTTCAAGAATGTTGGACATGTCCGCACATCAGTCGAGCACGAGCAGGAAATTGCCTTTTTTTTTCGTCATGTAGTGCTTTTAATGAACGAACCCCTAAGCGAATAGTTGTGCGTCATTCCTACCCCCCCTCCCTTTAAACTGATGCTTTGTGGAGCACTCGTCAAATAAACAAAAGTCGCTTGTCGCGTGCCTCTAGCGTAAGCGAGCGTAGCTCGCACTGTACCTCGGCCTGCGAGACTCGCCTCTGACAAGCGGCAGCCGTCTGTCGCTGCCGTACATGCTCGTATTACGTACAGAAGGACGCTACAGCGCAAGTGTCGCCTTCCAGCTCATGCATTTTGACGGCCGCACTTGGTAAACAGTTTCTTATCCACTGTTTCCGTCCCGCCGTTTTTACTGCTTTCTCGAGTCGCCACGTTCTTTGAAAAGAAGGTAAGAAGGTGATGCAGGGAGGCGGAAGGGGGGGGGGGGGGGGGGGGGAGGTCGCGTTACGGGTACTGGGAGACGCTCTTCGATCGGTCACTGCCGCCGCATGAAGCGTGAGGTTTTCGACTTCGGCGCCTCCTCGGCACCTCGCTCTAACGGAGTTGTGCGGCCACGCTTGTTCGTTGCATCTGAGACGAAGTACCATGAAGCCTGCACTTTTACCCGCTGTTCTTACACGGATCCCGTTGTGCGAGCCTGGTACAGTGACCAAAACCATGGGAGGGTAGTCGGCAGAGAGAAGAGTTGGCGAAAGCGCCTTGCTGAAATATACCTGAACTCCCAATACAAGCGGAGGTCGGATGCTCTGCAGGGAGCGGGCGTCAAAAGTTGAGGCAGCTTTCCGGCGTTGAAGGCCGACAGTGGGGGACTATCTCGCTTTGCCACAGTCGTGCCGCTTACCGGAGGAGGCAGCTGTTCTGTCACCGCCAAGTTTTCAACCCCGTGACGCGCTACTCGGCAAGCGCCTTCGCGCCTTTATCCACGACACGCCCCTAACAACTTTTTGTTTCCTGTCACATTGCCTCACTATTTCGTGGACAAAAAAAAAAAAAAACCACCGGCGGAGTATCTTGAAGTCGAGCGCATCGCCCTGCTCGTGCATGCCCTTTCGAAGCGCGCCCAGCAGAGTAGATCTTTCCGAAACCCTCGAGTGTTTGGCCGGCCGGCGAAATATGACTGTGGCCAGCGGTCGGCCAGCGCAGCGTCCGATGCGTGGCGAGAGTGGAGAGAGGCGCACCCTCCGATCACGTGGCGCCGTATCCCGAAGCGGGTCGCGCGTGCGCATTCATCGTCACGAGGAGGATCCTCTCCTTTGGTGGCGCTTGGCGGCTCAGCCGTCCATTATCTATGCCGGTCGATTGCTCCTCATTGATGTCAAGCGGAGGCGTATTACATGCATACGGCCCTCCTCGCTGCCTTCCGCGCCGCCTCGCTCGCGCGAGCGCCACGCGAAGCGGAGGAAGAGGCGGACGGGCCAGGCTGGCGTTATCGCGCATCCTGTCAGTCAGTGGGCGCGTGTTCGACCTGTGCGCGATCGCGCCTCCTCTGTGGCTGCCTCCCTATCGCCTCCTCGAGTATCGGAGCGAGCGGAGCATGTGCAACAGGAAACCACCTCGCCGCCAATGTTTATGTCCGTGGTCGCGTCGGTGCACTGACACACAGGGGCTCCACACACGCGACGATACATAGTATGCGCGCGCACTGGTGGGAGATAAAAGACACACACGTAATGCGGCTTCAGCATCCGCAGCTATCAAGCGCCAGCGGTTGCGTTTTCTCTGGAACTGTTTTGGCCGTTCGAGCACCTCGGTTTGATCTGCCTTTGCCTCACCGGCTAGGACTGCGCGCCTCGGCCTTTGCACGTCACGCTGCATGCATGTCCCATTGTCTGCCGCCTGGCAACTGACGCTACACCTAGTCAGCACTGTAGAATGAGAAAACAGCGAATCTCCAAAAGATACGCCTAGGTGTGCTACTCGGCCCAGGAAAGCACGGGATGTCGGGAACAGCGTCAGCTCCTGACGACCCTGGAGGGCGCATGTGCGGTTTCTGTTGCAGACGAAACCACCTTGCGTTTCTGTCGGCGCTCGCAGACATGCTCCTGCCCGCGGTCGGTCTCTTGATCTTGTTCTCTTACGACTGCCTGCAAAATGGTGCGCAGGATAGGCTTAGCGAGAGAATTATTGTCGTTGTTTTTTCATTTACAGCGCTAGCTGTCAATTCCAAGGTTCTCGCACAGAGCGTCCGTCCGTGACCGGGCGTGACCGGAAGGAGAGGAGCAGGGGGAACCACCCCACGGGGACGCGATCACGTGACCATCCCGAGCATATAGCCCGTGTCTTGCGCTAACTCTCCCAGAACAAACAGACCGAAGATTCCCGGGAGAGACGTGTGTGTGTCCGTAGTCATTTCGTGTCCGTAGAGGCGAGCGTGACCGGGGGCACGGTCTCCGCACGCGCTGCATCTTTATGCGCGTAATATTTTCTTCGGAGTTTGGACAGGGCTACTTTAGTCTGTCGAAACAATGCGCAAACGAAAGCTGTCCCATCAGAGGCTAGGCATATAAGTTTGGCACATAACACGTATTCACGTACAAACCCCATACGCGTTTCTATTTTGTGCTAAGCGGTTTTCATTTCAGGCTAGAACTAACTTGCTACCTCTTTGTGACAATGAGAAGGCGTATACTGAATTGGAAAGGCAGAAGGACGAAAGCCGCTAGTGCTCTATTCGTTAGGCAGGCAGTGTTGAACAGTTTTGTAAGCACCGTAAATATTTTCGTCGGTGTTCTGTGCGTACTGTGCATCATCAATGAGTGGCTCTCCGATCTCTTCACCAGGAGCTGCTCAGAAGATGAGGTGGGCGTTACATCGCAGTAGGCAGATTCAGCGGCTGAAGCTGAATCTGTCGTCTCAGTCTGACTGCGGATGCTGTTGACTGTCAGAAGGTGCACAGGCCACCCGTTACGCTTAGCAGAAGCAAACAATACCCAGTGGCCGGCGAGAGCAACGGAGCACGTCTACTCTGACTGCAGTTATCATCGCAGTCATTTCATGCGTAAACACAGCAAGCTGAAACCTTCTCTCGGCGCTAGCCCAAACGTCCGCGCGGAAGCGGCCTTCTCTCTCTGAGCGAAGCCTTCGTCGGCGCCGACCCAATCAAAAGCAGCTTTATGCCCGCCCGAGTCCTTGGCCGCCTTTCGGACTCGATGGCTGAGCCGGGCCGGGCTTCAATCATCGCGAGATTCAATCCTCGGCAATTTCCGCGTGCCTCACGCAGCGAAAGGCCCATCTTTTCCCCGGAAGCTCCTTGTTAACGGCTTGGTTTACCGGGTTACCGTCAGGACGGGCTGACGTCTCGAACCTGTTCTACACAGTCCTGCTTTTCAATTAACCAGACGCACTGGAGAGCAGCGTGCCGTGCAGAACCAACCAAGGGCGAGCAGGAAGAGGCGGATATAGCTCGACAAAGCGCTTCATAAAAACGCCAAGAGCGGAGGAAGACTGCGGGCGAAAATGCCGCGGTTATCGATTCTCTTGTTTTCCGCCGTGACCTTAGCGGGCCCCTTCGCACCACGGCCGGCGGGCCAGTGCCGCGCCTGGGCTTTCCGTTTCGCCTCTCGACGGCTCGACGCACGCTTGGGCAAGCGCGGCTCCCTCTCCACGGCGTGTTATCCTCTCGGCGGTGACGCTCGCGCGCCACGTGACGCGGCAGAGCGGGTATAAAAGCGCTGCTCCGGCCGTCTCTCGGCTTAGACGGACAGGCCTCGCAGGCCTGGGTCCTGGCCGGCCGGGGCGCGACCTCGGCCCCACCCCGGAAGGCCCGCCAGGACCCAGGACTCGCGGGAAGGGCCCGGGCCGAGGCACGCGCCGTTGCCGTGCCCCGGCCAGCCCAGACCGGCAGCGCCGGGGCTGCTTCGCGGCGTCGAGGCCGCCCTGTCGAGCGAAGTCCTCGCGACGGGGCGGCTTTGCGTGCGACCGGAAGTCGTCCACTTGTCTGGACAACAGTGCAGTTTACCCCTCAAAGGCTACGAGATACTTGGTAGCCGGTTAACAGCGACTGTAGAGAAAGTGTAGCCCTTCGGCTGGGGCGGCGTCTTGGCAACGCTAACTGTCGAACTAACTCACTGCGCCCGTTGTTGAGGTGGCAGTCCTTCGTCTTATTTACAGAGCGTTCTCGTCGGCACCCCTGGACCACCTACGGTGCAACACGAGCTACCTGGCGCAGTGGAGGCGGCTCAATAGGCCTCTGCGGTGGAGGTCGTGAGCCGGCTTTCTGAAGCCATCTCCGTCGGAGTTCGTCCAGCAACACAGTGCACCAACACCAAAAGTGTATATCCGCGCACTCTCAAGAAGGTTAGCCGTTGTACAGAAACCTGTTTTTTAGCCACTATTGTATTTATGGAAGCATTGTATTTCTTTGCAGGACTGGAGGGTTTAGCGCAGTTTTTCACTACTGATCGCATTCGTTTCTGGCGCCCACACATATTCAGAGTGCTCACGTATTTGTATATGCGTAGTAGAAGGCGTTTATAGGACGGAAGTTGGGCGTTATAAGCGCATTTGATTTATTTTCCCCCATGCATAATCAATCCAGGGAAGGTATACTCGTAGACCACAGCTACTGCCGACCCACAGCCTCACGGCTAGCTCGTTCTGCACCCTGGAAAGTGACCCTCTCCCTTTGAGCGACAGCGCTGCAAAGCAAGGAACTATTCTCGGCAAATTCGCAGAATGCCACTCGATATAGTTTGCACCCCCTTCTGGCAGCCTGATGACGTCATCCTCGCGAGGGAAGTTGGTCCGATTTCTCTTATTTTCAATCCGTCCTTTGGTCTCTATCTTGTCTGTTCCGCTTTGTCGGTGACATGTTTGTCCTTATTTTCTAATCTGGAACGCGTCCGCCCTTTCTTCTTTCACTCCCTCCTTTATCCCTTCCCTTACGGCGCGGTTCAGGTGTCCAATAATATATGAGACAGGTACTGCGCCATTTCCTTTCCCCAAAAAACAATTATTATTATTATTATTATTATTATTATTAACGCGTCCGCCAAGCACGCGTGAACCGAAAAACTTCCGACTAAAGAGGAACGAATCGATCTGATTTGTCTGCAACAGGTTATCTGTAATTATATGAGACAAGGTGTGGTACGTACAGCAAGAGAATTCTCTGCGCATACTTTGCTTCACTCCTGCAGTCATAGCTTATAAAGGAAATTCGTGGCTAGGTGCTTCCCTTAAGTTTCGATAAATAGTGCATTACTTTTTTGACACCATCATCACCTTGAATCAACTACGATTCGTGTTTATGCAATGCGATGTAATCTTTGCCGACGGCACAGTTTGAATAATAAAAATAACAAAAAAGTCCAGCACGATTGCTCATGTGGCAAGGCAGCTTGGACGAATTAAGACGCTGTTCTTGCTTACGTTTCCGTTAAAGGCACAGACTGCGTGCGCTTTTTTGGGGCTGCTTGAGTGCTGACAAGAAAGGCGCAACACGGCTGCAAGGGCACAGAGTTGCGTCACTTGGTTCATGCGGCGCGAATAAAAAAATAACAAATAAAAAGGGAACGGAGCCAGGAGCGAGCGGCGCCCGTGCTTCTTGCTTTCGTGCGAGCATTGCATCACGAGCCGCAAGACGAGCAGATTTTCCCGCCCATTCGTAGTCCGCAAGGTTCGCGCTGCTATGTTGGCGTTTTCTTCCAAACCAGACTGAACCGAAGGAAATGTCCCCCTCCCCATATTAAACTCACCACAGAAGCAGCATGCACATTCTGGAGGCGAGTACAGACAGACACCGTCCCTTTTCTACTTGTGCAGCCTCATCCACCCTTCCAGATACCACCCCACCTGCCGCCGGTAAGCCCACACTGTTTTGCATTTCGTGCACTTGCGTGAGAAAACCACTCCACATAAGAACGAGCAGTGGGAGCCAGCCCTGGCCAGCAGTGGCCTGGAGGACCAACGTCACACCGTGCGACGCGTCCAGACATCATCGCAAGCCACCGGAGTCCTGAACTAAGCAGTCCGCCCACCTGACTAATCAAACATTTTAAGAAAACTTGTAAAGTTTTATCTTTCTCTCTCTTCATAGCTCAACAGCTAAAGGGCTTTACGTCTATCCGAAAAAAAAAGCGTCATAATGCTGGGAGAACTGCGCCTGCAAATTGCACCTGCATGTCGTTAGCGAGGTAAATGGACACACACTTCACTGCTCCTTCGTACAAACAACGTGTGGCGACACGCAAGCCTGCCTCTGTCAGCGGCGACGCATGGGAATGGCTGATTGTTGCTTGAGGACCATACACGGAAAAAGGGGGAAAAGACAAAGAAATCGCAAAATTCTTTGGGCGAAAAAATCTTGCGCGGCGCGCTGCCGTAAATTCGTCTCACAATCCTCCATGCGAGGAATGAGCGAACGCCGCCGGCGCGCGCCGTTATCGGGCCAGGCGCAGTGTGTAGGCGTCGCGGAGACGCAGTCATTACTCGCAGTGGCTGCCGACCACAACAGGAACGGCTAGAGCATACGACCAAATAGTGCGCAGAACGACAAAATAGCGTGGCGCGCGCACCGGTATCGTGCCCTGTGTGCTTCAGTATACAGGGTGTTTCACCCATGACTTTACACAGTTCTTAAAAATTGTCTTTTAATGGGAAAGCATTATGTGCCCCATCTGAAGGGAAATCCGTCACCAGAAGTTGTCCGCAGGATTGTGTCCACAGGTGGTGGCACCTCTCACGTGACCTCACTATAAAAGGAAATTCGCCGGCATTGGGGTTCGAACCCAGGCCCTCTTCGTGCCAGAAGGGCATGCAACGCATATGCCACGAAGGGTCGGTTTATTTTCTTCATTGCATGGAAGTACACCCACCCTGACGGGCTTCAAGCCCTACTTAACCAGGTCGCATCCCGCAACCTGATATACACAATCGCACCAGCATCCTGCTCTCACTTTGCCCGCCCATCAAAATTCCAAGAGACACACGCAGGCATCGAGTAAAGGCAGCCAGGCAGGAGGTCGATCCGGCGCAGCATATTCCCACCGCACCATATAGCACACTGCTCTCTGAACAGTCTTCGATGAACATGGCGGCTCTGCGTAGCGATCTGTCATACTGCTATTCCACAGGCTAAACAGTCCCATGAGCACCGAAAAGGTCACATGGAACCTTAGAACCTTCCTTTGAAGGCATAAATCTTATAGTATACGGCGTAATCTCAATGTCCTTTTTGAGAGGCCGTTGAAGAATGTCACCCCCCCCCCCTCAAAAAAAAAAAAAACACGGCATCACGACAAAATACAAAGCAGTGATCGATAGTTTCTGGCTGCTGACACAAGCGACCGTTTACAGACCACAGCATAGAATTCCCTTTTTCACGAAGCCACGTTTTGACAGGTAAGGCTTACGTGTGAAGTTTGAAAAAGAAAATCTTTGCTGCCGATTGGACACACATCCGTGGCACCCGCTTTAATGCGCTGTCGTCTAGAAATAAGAGGTAAGGCTGCCAATACATCGGCACAGGAAACAACGTCTCAATCAGAATTTTTGTCAATTGTCTTCTGAATAGACTCTATAGAAATTCTAAGGAAAATCGTACAGTGAGGAAATGAAATGTGTCGGCGACTTCCTTAAGAAAACCCCACAAAGGCCCCTCACTCCCATGACCAGAGGGCGCAAACAGAATAGGCACACTTAATCGGCTGTTAAACACAGCTAGGAGGAAGGGATGGTTTGCTGTTTTAAAAAAGAAAACCTTCGAAACAAGCTGATGAACAAACAAGCGCTGAAGGCCAGTTCCACCAGCCTCCAGAGGGAGAAACAAATTCTCTCGACGAATAGGCTCCCATTGAGAGCGCCACACAAAAGTCGCAGAAACCCTATGCATTGCCTGTGCTTTTTTCCTTGCACGGTGCAACACCAGCATGACTTAGATAAGCTTCAAAACCAAGAATATAGTGCAAAGTTGTGCTCGTGCAAATAGAGACAGCTTCCTGCCCATCCAAGCCTGGGTTTGGATGGGCAACTAACGAGATCTGAGAATCCCAGTGAGGCCCACTATTACGTTACTGATGCAAGGGAACCCCCAAATACTGCAAGTCTTCGAAGTCCCACCTGATGCCGCCAAAAATGCTTGGTTGTACCCCAGTGACTCCGCCAGAACACTTTTGATATGCCGAAAGAGCGCTCGTCCAACTCAAAAGGCCTATTTTTAAGAATATCGTAAAATATTATGTGAAACACCCTGTATAGCGAAGCCAAACTAGTGTATTGACCGGCAGCCCTTCATTCACCTGCTGACCGACGGGCCGAGAGAGGGCGCTCTCTAAAAGAATAGGCCCTGGACGATCAAGTTCGGCCGGGCATGGGTGGTGCAGCTGTCATTGTCTCCAAGCCGGAGGTCTCGGGGCGCTTTGCGTTTCGCCCTCACTGAAATACAGCCGCAGTTCCGACCTGCCGCCTCTTGCTCAGATGTTATAGGCACCGCGCTGGTACATATACTGCTCATGAGGTTGCCATTTTTTCCAGGATCTATGGCAGCGTAGCTGTTTACAGCGGGACAAGAGAAAGCTGGCTTACAGAGATCGACCAAAAGCGTGAAGCGCGCGGCTGCGGCCCCAGCGAGTTTCACCGGTTTTGTGCTTTATGTTCCTTTTTTTTCTTCGTTTAGCGCAGTCTCCGGAGCGGAATGCTTTGTTTTTTGTTTTTTTTTTCTCGTACGCATTGCGCAACGGCAGTCCTTCGCCTTTCTGCCGTACGTGTTACTGCGAAAGTCAAAAGGGGACGCTGCGCTCGAGTCTCTCCGGCCTGCACCCGCCAGCGGAGGAGGGGCGTATATACGCTCACGTACACCGGGCTTAACGATCGCAGCGCCGCCGGGAGCCGAGTTTTCCCCCGTGTAGCGTCTTCTCGGAGTCCTTGGCACACCGGCCGCATCGGAGGCAGGCGCTTCTCATTTGAGGCCGTGCCATTGCCCCGCCCCGTCCTGCCAAGACTGAGCGGGGGCGATTAATCGGCACGGCGAAAAGCTTGCGCAACAGTGGGCGGCGGCGTGTGCGTAATACCGCGCAGGTCAACAGCACAGCGCAGTTCCGCGAAGCAGAACACGCCGCCGATGGGCGGCTGCATGCTTACACTGTTTCACGTGCGAGGCTCAAGGATACGTTAGCGCTGCGCTGGTTCCGCCCCCTCATTTCCGAGAGAGGAGCCCTTGGTGTCTCCGCGAAAATTTCCCACGCCGGGACGACTCCCTGCCACTTAATTTCCGCTTGAGATATTAGATAACTGCCGCGGCTGGCAAAATCTTTTCCTTCCTTTTTGTATTTTTGTAAAAATAAACCATTCAGCGGAGTCCAGTCCATATGGAGTTTAACGCCCAGAAGCTGTTTATTATAGGCAGTGAGGGACGCCGTAGTGGAGGGCTCCGGGTTAATTTTGGACCTCCTGGGATTCCTCAACGCGCTCTGAGAGTCGCATACTTTGCACTTCGCCTCGATCGAACTGCAGCTGGGATTGTATTCCGCAACCTTGGGATTAACCGCAGCTGCGGGTCTATCGCCTGTGCGATTATTTTCTTTATGCGATTCATTTCTCACGCCTTCCAGTCGTTTAACAACGCACGCTAGTTTTAACGATTTGCACGTTTCTGATACGGGCGCCTGAAAAATTAATTCGGCTCCCCATAATAATAATAATTGGTTTTTTTGGGGGAAAGGAAATGGCGCAGTATCTTTTTTATATATCGTTGGACACCTGAACCGCGCCGTAAGGGATGGGATAAAGGAGGGAATGAAAGAAGAAAGGAAGAAGAGGTGCCGTAGTGGAGGGCTCCGGAATAATTTCGACCACCTGGGGATCTTTAACGTGCACTGACATCGCACAGCACAGGGGCGCTTTAGCGTTCTTCCTCCATAAAAACGCAGCCGCCGCGGTCGGGTTCGAACCCGGGAACTCCGGATCAGTAGTCGAGCGCCCTAACCACTGAGCCACCGCGGCGGGTCGGCTCCCCAAGTCAGCATCAGTTCAGTCATACCCCGTTGTGACGTTCCTTGTGTGTGCTACGAGGTTCCGCGTTCGACGGCGCGGCGTAGACGGAGACACAGATGACAGCGGCATCATCAATTACCCAGCCATGCTCTTTGAAATGAATGCTCTTTGAGAGTGATGACCAGAACGAAGGGGTTTAAGCCCAACCGGACCCAACCGGACCCGCCGCCGCCGCCGCGGGGAAACGGGCTTTATCCTCCCCAATTGCCGTGGCGGTTCCAGGGGCGGCCTCGTTTCGGCGGGCCTGGCCCCTCCCGAGCACATCCCAGGACAAGGGACCACTTTCCCGGCCTTTTAGTGACCTCGCGTTCCGGCCTTGAGGGGCGAGTGTCATTTGATGGAGAACGGAGGCCGATGACCCGCGGGAACTGTCAGCGGGCCGGAGCGCGCCTTACCTTGAGGAGCGAGTGTCAGTTGATGGATGGAGAACGGAGGCCGGTGACCCGCGGGAACTGTCAGCGGGCCAGAGCGCGCCTTACCACAGCCGACGCTATGCGCTACCTCGAAGACAACCTTCTTTCCCTCGGACTCAACACGTGAGGGGGGCGAGACCATAAGTGCGGTGGTGTGTTTGTGCGCCCAAGTGAAAGCCCTAGCCCCCCTCCTTCCCCTCCGGCGTGGGCGTCCTCACCCTAGGGAGTGTGGGGAGAAGAGGATATAAAAATCGACAAGCAGTACGGAAGAAGGACGCTCAGGACGACATCGTTCGCCAAGAGGGCCTTCAGCGCCGAAGCCCGACGGCGTGCAGCTTCTGCCAGCAACCGCTCGAGCTCAACTCCGGAGCCCCTCCATCGTCCCCATGAAGTCGTCGGCACGTAAGCTCGGACGCCCCAGCCTCTGAATCTTAATCATGTATAATTATTGAATATATCTGTTTGTTTAAACTGAGCCAGACGGTGTCTCTTTGCCTCTCCGTCCCGTGTGGACCTGCGCATTATGGGGGTCATCACACTGGTGTCAGAAGAGGGGTCTCAAAAGCAAATGTCCTCTGAATGCTGCGACATTCATGACTTCAAAATTGTAATCAAAAGGGAATCACGGGACTGACTGTGGGACTTTTACCCCCATTTGAGAGGCTTGAGGCACCGCAGGGCTTGAAAAAAAAATGTCTTTATCTGAGGGAGCTCCCAGTCCACAGCCGTCGCTCGGAGCAAGCATGCTGGCATTAGGAAGCGTCATTCCGACGTTTACAGGAGATAAGACAGGGGTTCCAATCTGCGATTTCTTTTCCATGCTAGAAGAGATTGGGAAAATGGGGGGATGGTCCGATGCTCAAATGCTGGGAATGGCGAGGTGTAAGATGGCAGGAGCTGCTCATGATTTTGCATGGCGAGACGAAAAAGTAAAATCCACAAAATCATTTGCGGAATTTAAGAAGCTGGCGTTTGAGCATTTCGACACTGAACCACGTCACGTGTGGGTACAGAGGTTCCGTGACGCCGGACAGATGGTAGGGGAGGACGTGCGAACGTTTGCGTCGCGGCTTCAGCGCCTAGCGCGCGATACGTTAAGCAGGGAGGAGGAAGGAGACCAGCTAAAGAAGAAATACGCGGAGGATATACTTAAAGAGGAAATGACCGCTTTGTTCGTGGCTGGTCTGCAAGACCCCGTGCGCCGGTTCGTGCTCTCGCGCAAGCCGAGCAATTTCGACCAAGCCGTGGAGGCCGCATTGGATGAGGAACGAAATGAGGCGTTAACGACAGCCGCAGCGAGAGTACGCGTCATAGAGAGAGCGGTGCTCAACCCTGAGGTTGCTCTCTTGACAGAACGGTTAGATCGCTTAGAACAGCTGCTATCTCAGCAGGTAGAACGCCAGGTTGAAGCGCGCGCTCAACAGCGCCCATTCGCTGGAAACCGTAGACCGCCACAAAGCTACAGGCGCGGTATGCGAGATTTTGAAGAAATCGTATGCTTCGCTTGCCAGGGTCGCGGACACATCGCCAGGTTCTGCCAAAATGTGCGCCGTGGGGAGCCACAAAGAGAAGCAGGCGAGACACGCCCTAAGCAAGCCTACAGCGGGGCTCCAGATACCGAGACAAAAAACTAGATAGTCCTCCCCAGCCTGAGGAGCGTGGGGAGGGAGCAGTGGATGATGAGGTGGTGGTAGTTTGTGTGGCCGACGAGGCATGCCCTGTTGTGCGTTGCAAGTTAAACGGTTGTTGCATGGAATTGTTGATAGATACGGGGTCAAATGTGACATTGCTTAAGGAGAGCAGTTTTAACACGCTTCGAAGGAAGGGGGACCGCGAGTTGTTGGAAGCGTCTGGTGGTATGGCAACCAAATTTGTAGGCATAACGGGGGATCCTCTTGGCATAAGTGGACTCTACCGGTTACACTCCTCTCTCGGCGGAATTGCATTGGAGCACCCCTGCTACGTATGCCCGGACACGATGTCTGTGCCAAACGGAGTGTCAGGTATATTAGGGCAGGATTTTTTGAGAAAAGGGAAGGTAGTAGTCTCATTCTCTGAGGAAGAGGTTAATGCGGGCGGATCAAAAGTTCCGTTTTTGAACAGGAGAGGGGCTGAGATTCGCATTACGGATATTGACACCCGTCAAACAGTGGGATCATTGGAGAAGGTATATTCGCGGGTTGCCGTCAGGCTGGTCGATGAGGCGGTCGTCCTTCCTTGGTAGGAGCACATTTTGTACGCGTTTGTGCCTTCAGATGTAGAGAGCGGCGCCGTGGGAGTGCTTGAGCCGGTCGACTCTCTCAGCAATGGCCTGAAGGCAGCCGCGTGCCTCGTGACAGTTAATGACGCCCACAGAGTGCCCCTATGGGTGGTTAACTATAGCCAGCAGCCACTGAGCCTTCCCAAGAACAAAACATTGGCTTTCTTCACCTCTGCGATAGAGAAACGTGAGCCCACCGATACGGTACTCGCAACTGTAGAGCATGCTAGTCCTTCGGCTGCTCCAAAGGTGTCGTTCGATCTTTCTCACGTAAAATCCAGGGAGAGGGAGGCTCTGGCTGGTTTGCTGAACGACTACTCAATCAATCAATCAATCAATCAATCAATCAATCAATCAATCAATCAATCAATCAATCAATCAATCAATCAATCAATCAATCAATCAATCAATCAATCAATCAATCAATCATTTTATTCAGACATGAACTTGTATGCACAGTACATGCCCACGAGATGAGACAAAAGGAAGAAGCTGCTGGCATTCTTCCTGACGAGGCCTCACCCCGGGTCACGCATCAAAGGCAGAAGGGTGGTTACATTCATTAAAACTCAACAAGCTCTTTAGTTCAATTTTCACAGTAGTTGAAAGTTAATGAAGGCACATAGGATAACAAAGAGAAAAGAAAAAGACCAGTAACGCTACAGTTCGCAACACAATAGAAAATATGACAGGAGTGAGGCTATCACAGTAAACACTACATAGCACAAGTATTTGATGGGTCAGTCGTACGCATAAAAAGCATCTTCATTTTCTTTTTGAAATGACAAGTGGTTTTACAAGTTACAGCTTCGTCAATTATGGAAGGATACACATTGCAAACTGCAGAAATTTGGTTATCAATGTGTTCGGTGCTGTAGTTTGTCCGGGCACGACTGGAAATAAAAGAAGTGACTCGCAGACTATAGCGTATGTTTCTGTTCACGTACTTGTTTCTGAAAGATGTGATGTCCTGCTTTATTTTATGATAAATATGAACAGCAACTGAAAGCTTATAGCACAGTGGGAATGGAAGAACATTGAAGGACTGTAACAAGCAGTCACCTGAGGAAGGATTAGGAGAACATGCGCGCAGAGCTCTTTTTTGTAATGATAATAATCTGGCTGTGTCAGTTTTGTTGCAAGTGCCCCAAATTAAATTGCAATACACCAGTTGTGAGTGGATGAGGGCAAAATACAACTGCTTTTTTGCCTGTATGGGCAACAAGTACCTGATGCGATTTATCACACCAATAGATCGAGCTACACGCAAACGGACGTGATTTACATGGTCACCCCAGCCTAGGTCACTACGAAAGAATACGCCCAAGAATTTACAAGAATTTACGGATTCAATCAATGTATTGTTGAACTGGAGTTGGATGGGATAGTCTATAGGCTTATTTTTGGGACGGAAAATGATAAACTTTGTTTTCTTAACATTCAATTCCAATCTGTTCACTGCAAGCCACAACATAAGTTCATGTAGCCAGGAATTTGAACGACGCTCGAGTTCACGAAGATCTGAACCGGAAAAGAAAACGTTAGAGTCATCTGCGTACAGAGCAATGCTAGAATAAGATAAAATGTTCACAATATCATTGATGTATAGTGTAAAAAGAAGGGGCCCCAGTATGGATCCTTGAGGAACGCCAAATTTGATTAATTCTGCGTCGGATATGGCATCATTTAGTCGCGTGAACTGAGTGCGATTTGACAAATAGCTTTGTAGTAACCTGTGAGGTGTTCCGCGGATACCATACGTGTATAACTTATGAAGTAGTATGTCGTGCTTGATGGAATCGAAGGCTTTGGAGAAGTCAAGGAAGACATCGACAGTGTAGAGCTTATGTTCGATATTATGGATCAGACTGTTTTTTATCTCGAGCAGAGCTGCCTGCGTGGATTTTCCGGGCTGAAATCCGTATTGCTCCTTGCAGATGATATTGTTGGAATGCAGGAATTTGTATACCCTCGTGAAGATCACTCGCTCAGCAACTTTGGAGAACAAAGGCAGTATAGATATCGGACGGTAGTTACTGGGATCATTTTTGTTGCCTCCTTTGAAAATTACTGTAACACGGGCAGACTTCATTTTATCCGGGAACTCTCCTGTAAGAAGCATTTGATTACAAATATGCGCAAGAGGAAGGGCAATAATCTTAGCAGCAGCTTTTATTGCGAGTGCAGTAATGCCGTCTGGGCCAGGAGAGCATGTATTACGAAATGAGTTTATAATGGAAAGAATTTCATATTCAGAAGGGGGGGATAAAAATATTGAATGTTCACAAGCTGGGACCAAAAAGGAATCGACTGATTTTACAGCTAAGGGAAGATTATACGAAGTACAATTTCCTACATTTAAAAAATGGGCATTCAGCTTATTGGCGAGAGAGACACCGCTATACATTACTCCATTGATTTGCATTTCCGAAGGAAGAGCGTGCTGCTTCTTTCCAATGAGTTTATTAATGCTTTGCCACAGTGGTCTAGTGTTTTGCATTGATGAAAACTTTAGGCGATAAAAAAGCGACTTTGCCCTTTTTAAGTCAAGGTTTAGTTTATTTCGAAACTTTTTAAATTCCTTAAAATCGTCTTGATTGCGAGTGTCAAGAAATCGTGCAAATAAGGCATTTTTTTTGTTTAATACGCTTCAGAAGGTCACCAGAGATCCACTCTTTTCTTGCTTTCCTACATTTCCTGACTTCTACAACTGGAAAGGCTTTGTCGTACGCATCCAGTGTATTCCCAAGGAAGATGTTATACGCGGCAGGTGGGTTTTCTGTTTTTAATACTTCATCCATGCCAGATTCAGACAGAAGTAAACAAAATTTATCAATGTTCTTTTGGTCAAATGTCTTGCGTATAAAGACAGAAGTATCTGGTACCTTCGCACATGAGGTATTCGCCGCGTCCAACCTGGATTTGGGCAGCTGTGGCGTTATAAAGCACATGATAGAAACCGGCACTTCATCGCCCGTTTACCAGCGTGCGTACAGGATTCCTTACTCTCAACGTGAGGAGATGGAGCGGCAGGTGCAGGACCTGATTAATCGCGGCATTGTCGAACACTCAAAGTCACCCTGGGGAGCACCAGCACTATTGGTGGAAAAGCCAGATGGCTCGTATCGATTGGTAGTGGACTACCGCAAACTAAATGCCGTAACTCGCATCGATCCATACCCCATCCCCAATATACAGGAGACGCTTTCTCAGCTGGGCTCTGCCAGGTACTTCACGGTAGTGGACATGGCGGCGGGATTCTGGCAGATAGCAATGAATCCGGCAGATGCCGAGAAAACGGCATTCAACACGCCCTCAGGGCACTATGAATGGAAAAGAATGCCGATGGGTCTGGCCAACAGCCCTGCTGTCTGGCAGAGAACCGCTGATGTTATCCTGGCAGGTCTTCTGGGGAGGCTGTGCTTCGTGTATATGGATGACATAATCATATACAGTGACAGTTTTGAGAACCATTTGCGCGATATTGAGCAGGTTTTGGTGCGACTAAGAGGAGCGGGTCTCAAGCTGAAGCCCTCTAAGTGCCAATTCCTCAAAAATGAGGTGAAATACCTCGGGCACGTTGTTTCAGCTGACGGCGTGCGACCGGACCCTGAGAAACTAAGGTGTGTCTCGGATTTTCCATCCCCGACTAGCGTCCGCCAGGTCCGGCAGTTTCTCGGCCTGATCGGTTACTACCGAAGGCACATAGAGGAGTTCGCCAAGCTCGCCAAGCCGCTCACCGCCTTAACAGCCAAAAATGTCGCCTTTCGCTGGGACGAAAACGCGGAGGATGCTTTTGGGGCCCTGAAAAGGAAGCTAATGAGTGCACCGCTGTTGCGCCACCCGGATTTTAATTTGCCCTTCGTTATGGCCACAGATGCGTCAAAGTTCGCAGTTGGTGCCGTGCTATCTCAGGTTATCGAGGGCAAAGAACATCCCATTGCTTTTGCTAGCCGACAGCTGAGCCCCACAGAGCAAAAGTACGGAGCTACGGAAAGGGAGTGCGTCGCCGTTGTCTGGGCAGTAAAGCACTTCAGATGCTACCTTTACGGCCGCAAATTCAAGCTAGTCACAGACTGCCATCCTCTGAAATGGGTGATGAGTGTCAGGGACCCTAGCTCGCGACTCGCTAGATGGAATCTACACCTGCAGGAATACTGCTTTGAAGTTGAGCACAAGTCAGGAAAGACACATCTGAATGCTGATGCACTCAGCCGCACAGCTGCCGTGGCAGCTATAGATGAGTTTGTCCCCGTAGTCGACCTCGCCGAATTACGCACAGAGCAGTGCAAAGATCCTGACCTGAAGCGAATAATCGAAAGCTTAGAGGGCGCACCGTCTCACCCCGAACAGCTAGGTTATTTCATTGGCAAAGACGGCACCCTGTGTCGGCGCACGAGGCTAACCAGGAAAGGGAGACCAGAGAAAACCGCATGGGAGAGAGTCGTCATACCTCGGTCGTGGACAGAAAGGGTTCTTCGCGCGTTTCACGATGCGCCATGCGCCGGTCATTTTGGCGTAGCGAAGACACGCAGGCGTGTGGAGCGTTTGTACTTTTGGAGTGGCATGCGACAGGATGTTAGAGACTACTGTGCGAAGTGTCATTCCTGTCTCGAAAGAAAAACACCCAAGGGACGAAGACCAGCTCCAATTCAGCCGTTCCCTGAGGTTTCGGCTCCCTTCGAGCGGACAGGTATGGACATAATGGGCCCATTGCCCACGACCACTTCCGGAAACAAGTACATTTTAGTATTTGTCGATCACCTTTCAAAATACGCGGAAGCGGTAGCACTCCCAGATCAGAAGGCAGACACGGTTGCAAGAGCATTTGTCGAACAGATCGTGCTCCGACATGGACCCCCGAGGCAACTCTTGACAGATCGGGGAACGAACTTCGTGTCGCAGCTAATGAGGAGAGTTTGCGAGCTGCTTAAGATCGCTAAGAAGCAGACAACACCGTACCATCCGGCTTGCAACGACGCGGTGGAGCGACTGAACCAAACCGTGGCCGGGTTCCTGTCGCATTTTGTTTCGCGCGACCAGCCGGACTGGGACTTGTGGCTCCCGTATGCAATGTTTGCCTACAATTCCGCAGCACACGAGAGCACGGGCGAATCGCCATTCTTTCTTCTCTACGGCCGAGACCCGGACCAGCCTAGTGAAGTGCCAGAGGGCCCCCGTCGTGTCCCATACGCTTCACTGGACGACTATAAGGTTGAGCTAGAATCGCGCTTGCAAGTGGCGAGGGACATCGCAAAGGAGGCCTTAAAGAAAGCGGCGAAGCGCAGGAAGGAGGTGCACGATCGCAGTGCTAGAGACGCGCCGTTTAATGTGGGGGACAGCGTGTACATTGAGAACTGCCAAAGGCAGATTGGGCTAGCTCGTAAGTTCCAGACGAAGTGGAGAGGACCGTGCGAGGTTGTCGAGAAGCTTTCTCCGGTAAACTTCAGAGTCCGAGACGTGAACCGGCGCTTGATAAGGATACACGCAAATCGCCTCAAGTCGGCACCGGTTCAGTATTCACGAAATGAGGAAAGGGAAAGCGCGGATTTTGATGGGGACAGAAGTGAAGCGGAGCGCGCAGATAGTTCGCAAGAAACGCCCTCTCCTGCATCTGTTCGGCAGGCGCCAGAGGTGACGTCCGGAATGCCACCGGATTTACTTCATGCATTGCTAGAAGAAGAAGCGCGCGAGGTTGCCGCGCAGATAACGCCAGGAGAGGCTCCTGCCACGAGCCCTCGCGAGTCCCAAAGCATACAAAGGGTCACAGACTTACTTAGTATGACTCATGAAGGCCGATATCCGCTGCGAAATCGGAAAGCTAAGTCGGACTAATGGCATAAACAGAGCGGAGTTGTGAACTGGTTAGAATTGTGTAATGCCGCAGCTCATAACATTGCTATGTGCTTATGTGTTAAGTTATCGGAGTTGGTAGTTAAACCTTTCTGTCATTAAGTAACACCTTCACAGGAGAGCATGCGGAGCGCATGCAGAACCTGCCCTACTTCCTTTCGTTATCTATATTTTTGTCTGTGCCGTGATCGTGCTAGAAGTGGGAGCTCCTTTGTAACTGTGGTAAATTTATTTCATCCAGTTTGGACTAGAAAGGAGAGGCTTGGGTGCTGAGTTTCATGTTTATCTGTAAAAGAAGATCAGTGCTGCCCCTGGAGACGCCAGTTATGACAGCGGAGGCATATGGTGTTGTGCAGTGGTGTTGAGTGCAGCGAAAAGTGTTTTGTCGGACGCACTGTGCGAGGCGATTCAGAAAGACAAGGGGAGCTGCATGGACTCAAATGTTCGGAGAACATTCTTCTGGAGGGTGAGCGAGTGTGACGTTCCTTGTGTGTGCTACGAGGTTCCGCGTTCGACGGCGCGGCGTAGACGGAGACCCAGATGACAGCGGCATCATCAATTACCCAGCCATGCTCTTTGAGAGTGACGACCAGAACGAAGGGGTTTAAGCCCAACCGGACCCAACCGGACCCGCCGCCGCCGCCGCGGGGAAACGGGCTTTATCCTCCCCAATTGCCGTGGCGGTTCCAGGGGCGGCCTCGTTTCGGCGGGCCTGGCCCCTCCCGAGCACATCCCAGGACAAGGGACCACTTTCCCGGCCTTTTAGTGACCTCGCGTTCCGGCCTTGAGGGGCGAGTGTCATTTGATGGAGAACGGAGGCCGATGACCCGCGGGAACTGTCAGCGGGCCAGAGCGCGCCTTACCTTGAGGAGCGAGTGTCAGTTGATGGATGGAGAACGGAGGCCGGTGACCCGCGGGAACTGTCAGCGGGCCAGAGCGCGCCTTACCACAGCCGACGCTATGCGCTACCTCGAAGACAACCTTCTTTCCCTCGGACTCAAGACGTGAGGGGGGCGAGACCATAAGTGCGGTGGTATGTTTGTGCGCCCAAGTGAAAGCCCTAGCCCCCCTCCTTCCCCTCCGGCGTGGGCGTCCTCACCCTAGGGAGTGTGGGGAGAAGAGGATATAAAAAACGACAAGCAGAACGGAAGAAGGACGCTCAGGACGACATCGTTCGCCAAGAGGGCCTTCATCGCCGAAGCCCGACGGCGTGCAGCTACTGCCAGCAAGCGCTCAAGATCAACTCCGGAGCCCCTCCATCGTCCCCATGAAGTCGTCGGCACGTAAGCTCGGACGCCCCAGCCTCTGAATCTTAATCATGTATAATTATTGAATATATCTGTTTGTTTAAACTCAGCCATACGGTGTCTCTTTGCCTCTCCGTCCCGTGTGGACCTGCGCATTATGGGGGTCATCACACCGTCATTCTCGTTCAGGCATAAAATACCTGGAAGGCCCTTGTGAACACGGACAGCCATATGCGCCGATGGCCGTGACGGCGCTCGCGTCCTGTTGACGAATGTCCGGGGTCATCGCGCAAATGTCGCATACCCGCTGGTTCTCGTGCGCCACAGTGTGCGTCCAGCCTTCGCTTTTCTTCTGGGCGTCCAACTCGCCATTGACGGTCTTCAGACGGCGTGCGAACTTTGCGCCCCGGCGAGAACTGAGCGAGCGACACGCTTTCCAGCGAACGGCGAACGCAACGAAAGAGGGGCCCAGGCGAGTTCTTTGTCTTTTCGCGCATGCGCAATTTGTCGGAGCGTACGTTTCTTGTCTTTCCGCGCATGCGCAGTTAGTCAGTGTGCGCGGATTGTAAGGGGCAATTATGGACGCTGTGTTTCACGGGGACGTCGCTCTAACGCCTACCGCTGTACAAAAAGCTCGACATGCTTTGTGGACAACACCAAGCTGTTCAGAAAAAAAAACAATAACCGACATGTTTACGGGCAAAAAGAACAAAATAGAATGAACATAAAAGGAAGGCAGAAACACATATCATTCAAGGAGATGGCTCGTTAACATTGCCTTAAAACTAAATGCATAGCGCTCATAGCAAGTGTGTCAGGAAATAGATTGCGTTCCTAAATCACGGTTGGAAAGAAATACCTATTAAAATGGTGAGTGCAACCCCGAAGCCAAGCTATAAGAATCAAACTGATGGGTTGAATTGAATCAACTTTTCAACTGGTGGAGATGCACAAACAGTTCCAGGAATGGCAAGTTGTAGAGCGTCAAAAATGAGCAAAATGATGAAATGTTCGTAGCAGTAGAATTGCTGCGAAAGTGCTCCGCGTGTTTTGAACCCCCCGCACCTGCGTAGCGCCCCCCTAACGGCCGCTGACGTCACACCCAGCTTCGCTTAGCTGCAGTCGCTATCAGCGCGCGCGAGCGAACGTCCTCATCCTCCTGGGCCTCGCGCTTTTTTCCATAGCGTGAAAAAAAGAAAAAAATAACGGCTCATAATAAACTTATGTCCTTTCACAGAGTGCGCCACTTAAACATTTTCTTTTCTGACGCTCTACACGCCTCTGAGGGGCACTTTACGTGTAGCTCCGGCGATCTGAAGGGTAATCAGTTAACCTTAACTAACTGATCAGATTACTAATGAGTGAATATTATAGCGTTTGTCCCGGAGATCGTCAGAGTAACTGCTTGAGCTCCGTTCCCGCGACTGTAACCAGAAATTTTATGGAACTCCTGGTTAACTTTAAATGGGTCCCCCTGTAGGTTACTGCTGCAAAGCAGATTCAGAAGAATGTACTGCACACAACCTGCGTAGTATTTAGTTTCACTTACTGCGGACACGTCGAGGCGAGCGGGTGCCCTTCGTCTCTATCCAGCCTTGAATGGTGCGAAAAAAGATGGCGGCCATAAACGCGAACGCAGGGAAGTGCTGCACAGCATAATAGCCGCTTTATAGTCGACTGCCGCTGTCGGGAAATCGGGCCGGCGGTCGCACGCGCGTCGAGATAAACACTGGCGGAAACGCTGACGGCTGCGCTGCTTACGGCCGTCTCGACAGCAGAACATGTGAAACGCCAGCTCCGCGCCAGTAGTCGGGCTCAGCTACCGCCACGCGCTTGGAACAATCGCTCAGTACCGCACCCGCAACGCGTTAACGTTAGCGACGCCCTGAACCGGCCGCCCCCAGTTTTAAGCGCAAAAGTCATCACCATAGCACGGAATGCGTTAAGAACAATCAGGTTGACATAGGTAAAAGAAAGCTACAACACACAGCTATAACAAACTACAACACAACTACAACCACAGCTACAACCAACTAGCCCAAATGAAAGCCTTACCCAGTTTTACCATCAAAATTTCTGATTCAGCTGGGGAGGCGCCGTGGAATATGGAATCTATGCCCAACTTGGCGAACCAAGAATCGAGCTCACGCGGGAAGCAAATAACGGTTCAAAGCCCATCGCGGCGTTGTGCACCACCGGAATACGGTATTCGGCTATAGCTAGTCGCAGACAGCAGCGCTAAAAGACGACTCTTTTTTCTTCATCTATCCACCGCAAACCCCCCCGCCCCCCCCCCCCCCCCACACACACACAATCCACGCTCGTTTGCTTTTTATTACAGAACACGGTCAGCCCTCAGCGGGAGACGTATCGACGTTGTTGTGGTGTGGACACATCATGCGGCCTTGACTTCATAATATGCGCAGTTACGCACCGAGCTCGAGTGAAGCAGGGAACGGGGGCTTGCAACTGTTTCTACGGAAACAGCTGCTGCAGCCGGAGGCTTAACGCGGAAAGAAGTCGCGTCTCATACGAGCTGGATTAACAGCCATGCCGGTCCCATTATGGAGAAACGCGCAGCTGCGCATTGCCAGCAGTATACTTCCCAGGCACGGACATAGGGCGCCACTGATTCCGGCATCGTTGACTCTCCGCCGTTCTCTCCATGCAACAACTGCTTCAGCCGGAGGCTTAACGCGGAAAGAAGTCAAGTCTCATACGAGCTGGCTTAACAGCCATGCCGGTCCCATTATGGAGAAACGCGCAGCTGCGCATTGCCAGCAGTATACTTCCCAGGCACGGACATAGGGCGCCACTGATTCCGGCATCGTTGACTCTCCGCCGTTCTCTCCATGCAACAACTGCTGCAGCCGGAGGCTTAACGCGGAAAGAAGTCAAGTCTCATACGAGCTGGCTTAACAGCCATGCCGGTCCCATTATGGAGAAACGCGCAGCTGCGCATTGCCAGCAGTATACTTCCCAGGCACGGACATAGGGCGCCACTGATTCCGGCATCGTTGACTCTCCGCCGTTCTCTCCATGCAACAACTGCTGCAGCCGGAGGCTTAACGCGGAAAGAAGTCTCATACGAGCTGGCTTAACAGCCATGCCGGTCCCATTATGGAGAAACGCGCAGCTGCGCATTGCCAGCAGTATACTTCCCAGGCACGGACATAGGGCGCCACTGATTCCGGCATCGTTGACTCTCCGCCGTTCTCTCCATGCAACAACTGCTGCAGCCGGAGGCTTAACGCGGAAAGAAGTCAAGTCTCATACGAGCTGGCTTAACAGCCATGCCGGTCCCATTATGGAGAAACGCGCAGCTGCGCATTGCCAGCAGTATACTTCCCACGCACGGACATAGGGCGCCACTGATTCCGGCATCGTTGACTCTCCGCCGTTCTCTCCATGCAACAACTGCTGCAGCCGGAGGCTTAACGCGGAAAGAAGTCAAGTCTCATACGAGCTGGCTTAACAGCCATGCCGGTCCCATTATGGAGAAACGCGCAGCTGCGCATTGCCAGCAGTATACTTCCCAGGCACGGACATAGGGCGCCACTGATTCCGGCATCGTTGACTCTCCGCCGTTCTCTCCATGCAACATCTGCTGCAGCCGGAGGCTTAACGCGGAAAGAAGTCAAGTCTCATACGAGCTGGCTTAACAGCCATGCCGGTCCCATTATGAAGAAACGCGCAGCTGCGCATTGCCAGCAGTATACTTCCCAGGCACGGACATAGGGCGCCACTGATTCCGGCATCCTTGACTCTCCGCCGTTCTCTCCATGCAACAACTGCTGCAGCCGGAGGCTTAACGCGGAAAGAAGTCGCGTCTCATACGAGCTGGCTTAACAGCCATGCCGGTCCCATTATGGAGAAACGCGCAGCTGCGCATTGCCAGCAGTATACTTCCCAGGCACGGACATAGGGCGCCACTGATTCCGGCATCGTTGACTCTCCGCCGTTCTCTCCATGCAACAACTGCTGCAGCCGGAGGCTTAACGCGGAAAGAAGTCAAGTCTCATACGAGCTGGCTTAACAGCCATGCCGGTCCCATTATGGAGAAACGCGCAGCTGCGCATTGCCAGCAGTATACTTCCCAGGCACGGACATAGGGCGCCACTGATTCCGGCATCGTTGACTCTCCGCCGTTCTCTCCATGCAACAACTGCTGCAGCCGGAGGCTTAACGCGGAAAGAAGTCGCGTCTCATACGAGCTGGCTTAACAGCCATGCCGGTCCCATTATGGAGAAACGCGCAGCTGCGCATTGCCAGCAGTATACTTCCCAGGCACGGACATAGGGCGCCACTGATTCCGGCATCGTTGACTCTCCGCCGTTCTCTCCATGCAACAACTGCTGCAGCGGGAGGCTTAACGCGGAAAGAAGTCAAGTCTCATACGAGCTGGCTTAACAGCCATGCCGGTCCCATTATGGAGAAACGCGCAGCTGCGCATTGCCAGCAGTATACTTCCCAGGCACGGACACAGGGCGCCACTGATTCCGGCATCGTTGACTCTCCGCCGTTCTCTCCATGCAACAACTGCTGCAGCCGGAGGCTTAACGCGGAAAGAAGTCGTCTCATACGAGCTGGCTTAACAGCCATGCCGGTCCCATTATGGAGAAACGCGCAGCTGCGCATTGCCAGCAGTATACTTCCCAGGCACGGACATAGGGCGCCACTGATTCCAGCATCCTTGACTCTCCGCCGTTCTCTCCATGCAACAACTGCTGCAGCCGGAGGCTTAACGCGGAAAGAAGTCAAGTCTCATACGAGCTGGCTTAACAGCCATGCCGGTCCCATTATGGAGAAACGCGCAGCTGCGCATTGCCAGCAGTATACTTCCCAGGCACGGACATAGGGCGCCACTGATTCCGGCATCCTTGACTCTCCGCCGTTCTCTCCATGCAACAACTGCTGCAGCCGGAGGCTTAACGCGGAAAGAAGTCAAGTCTCATACGAGCTGGCTTAACAGCCATGCCGGTCCCATTATGGAGAAACGCGCAGCTGCGCATTGCCAGCAGTATACTTCCCAGGCACGGACACAGGGCGCCACTGATTCCGGCATCGTTGACTCTACGCCGTTCTCTCCATGCAACAACTGCTGCAGCCGGAGGCTTAACGCGGAAAAAAGTCAAGTCTCATACGAGCTGGCTTAACAGCCATGCCGGTCCCATTATGGAGAAACGCGCAGCTGCGCATTGCCAGCAGTATACTTCCCAGGCACGGACATAGGGCGCCACTGATTCTAGCATCCTTGACTCTCCGCCGTTCTCTCCATGCAACAACTGCTGCAGCCGGAGGCTTAACGCGGAAAGAAGTCAAGTCTCATACGAGCTGGCTTAACAGCCATGCCGGTCCCATTATGGAGAAACGCGCAGCTGCGCATTGCCAGCAGTATACTTCCCAGGCACGGACATAGGGCGCCACTGATTCCGGCATCCTTGACTCTCCGCCGTTCTCTCCATGCAACAACTGCTGCAGCCGGAGGCTTAACGCGGAAAGAAGTCAAGTCTCATACGAGCTGGCTTAACAGCCATGCCGGTCCCATTATGGAGAAACGCGCAGCTGCGCATTGCCAGCAGTATACTTCCCAGGCACGGACATAGGGCGCCACTGATTCCGGCATCGTTGACTCTCCGCCGTTCTCTCCATGCAACAACTGCTGCAGCCGGAGGCTTAACGCGGAAAGAAGTCAAGTCTCATACGAGCTGGCTTAACAGCCATGCCGGTCCCATTATGGAGAAACGCGCAGCTGCGCATTGCCAGCAGTATACTTCCCAGGCACGGACATAGGGCGCCACTGATTCCGGCATCGTTGACTCTCCGCCGTTCTCTCCATGCAACAACTGCTGCAGCCGGAGGCTTAACGCGGAAAGAAGTCAAGTCTCATACGAGCTGGCTTAACAGCCATGCCGGTCCCATTATGGAGAAACGCGCAGCTGCGCATTGCCAGCAGTATACTTCCCAGGCACGGACACAGGGCGCCACTGATTCCGGCATCGT
Organism: Amblyomma americanum; assembly: GCF_052857255.1. Classification (NCBI taxonomy): domain Eukaryota; kingdom Metazoa; phylum Arthropoda; class Arachnida; order Ixodida; family Ixodidae; genus Amblyomma; species Amblyomma americanum. The sequence goes on along the minus strand of NC_135497.1, from coordinate 22,856,032 downwards.
TGACTCTCCGCCGTTCTCTCCATGCAACAACTGCTGCAGCCGGAGGCTTAACGCGGAAAAAAGTCAAGTCTCATACGAGCTGGCTTAACAGCCATGCCGGTCCCATTATGGAGAAACGCGCAGCTGCGCATTGCCAGCAGTATACTTCCCAGGCACGGACATAGGGCGCCACTGATTCTAGCATCCTTGACTCTCCGCCGTTCTCTCCATGCAACAACTGCTGCAGCCGGAGGCTTAACGCGGAAAGAAGTCAAGTCTCATACGAGCTGGCTTAACAGCCATGCCGGTCCCATTATGGAGAAACGCGCAGCTGCGCATTGCCAGCAGTATACTTCCCAGGCACGGACATAGGGCGCCACTGATTCCGGCATCCTTGACTCTCCGCCGTTCTCTCCATGCAACAACTGCTGCAGCCGGAGGCTTAACGCGGAAAGAAGTCAAGTCTCATACGAGCTGGCTTAACAGCCATGCCGGTCCCATTATGGAGAAACGCGCAGCTGCGCATTGCCAGCAGTATACTTCCCAGGCACGGACATAGGGCGCCACTGATTCCGGCATCGTTGACTCTCCGCCGTTCTCTCCATGCTACAACTGCTGCAGCCGGAGGCTTAACGCGGAAAGAAGTCAAGTCTCATACGAGCTGGCTTAACAGCCATGCCGGTCCCATTATGGAGAAACGCGCAGCTGCGCATTGCCAGCAGTATACTTCCCAGGCACGGACATAGGGCGCCACTGATTCCGGCATCCTTGACTCTCCGCCGTTCTCTCCATGCAACAACTGCTGCAGCCGGAGTCTTAACGCGGAAAGAAGTCGCGTCTCATACGAGCTGGCTTAACAGCCATGCCGGTCCCATTATGGAGAAACGCGCAGCTGCGCATTGCCAGCAGTATACTTCCCAGGCACGGACATAGGGCGCCACTGATTCCGGCATCGTTGACTCTCCGCCGTTCTCTCCATGCAACAACTGCTTCAGCCGGAGGCTTAACGCGGAAAGAAGTCGCGTCTCATACGAGCTGGCTTAACAGCCATGCCGGTCCCATTATGGAGAAACGCGCAGCTGCGCATTGCCAGCAGTATACTTCCCAGGCACGGACATAGGGCGCCACTGATTCCGGCATGGTTGACTCTCCGCCGTTCTCTCCATGCAACATCTGCTGCAGCCGGAGTCTTAACGCGGAAAGAAGTCGCGTCTCATACGAGCTGGCTTAACAGCCATGCCGGTCCCATTATGGAGAAACGCGCAGCTGCGCATTGCCAGCAGTATACTTCCCAGGCACGGACATAGGGCGCCACTGATTCCGGCATCCTTGACTCTCCGCCGTTCTCTCCATGCAACATCTGCTGCAGCCGGAGTCTTAACGCGGAAAGAAGTCGCGTCTCATACGAGCTGGCTTAACAGCCATGCCGGTCCCATTATGGAGAAACGCGCAGCTGCGCATTGCCAGCAGTATACTTCCCAGGCACGGACATAGGGCGCCACTGATTCCGGCATGGTTGACTCTCCGCCGTTCTCTCCATGCAACATCTGCTGCAGCCGGAGTCTTAACGCGGAAAGAAGTCGCGTCTCATACGAGCTGGCTTAACAGCCATGCCGGTCCCATTATGGAGAAACGCGCAGCTGCGCATTGCCAGCAGTATACTTCCCAGGCACGGACATAGGGCGCCACTGATTCCGGCATCCTTGACTCTCCGCCGTTCTCTCCATGCAACATCTGCTGCAGCCGGAGTCTTAACGCGGAAAGAAGTCGCGTCTCATACGAGCTGGCTTAACAGCCATGCCGGTCCCATTATGGAGAAACGCGCAGCTGCGCATTGCCAGCAGTATACTTCCCAGGCACGGACATAGGGCGCCACTGATTCCGGCATGGTTGACTCTCCGCCGTTCTCTCCATGCCAACGCTTCCTGGCGCAAGCGGTTTCAAGAAAAAATGAACAAAACGAAACTATATATAGCGGCTCTGAGCTGTCCGAGTGACGGGAAAGGCCCAGACATCTTCACATTCTCTATATACAGCGTTTACTATACCAGCGAAGCTGCTCCAAGGCGCAGCGATTAGCGCGTTCGTTTCTGGCATCGCTTGTGTATCAAACAGTCTGTACGCATTTTCCTGATACAACTTGAGCACTAACCGGGGCAAGTGTTTTCAATGAAGATGCTGCTCACTGCCCAGCTGTTAATTCTTCTTCAATAAACTTCAATCTCTTACTAATGGTCATTACTGCATGTGATTAAAAAAATTATGGTGGAACCTAAGCAATTCTGATGACGTGTAAATGCGAGAGCATTACTTTTCGCTGAGTGCGTCACTGAGTTTAGTGTTGCTGCGTTATGTTTCCGAATGTAATGTCGCGTCTTTTGAGGTCGTGACAACGCAGGACGACAAACCTGCTATATTACGATCTGTCAGCTGAGTTTTATTTGCGGAATTCTCATCGAAGCAGTGTTGCACCGACACTGCGTTGAGTGCTTTTCTCGATGACACCACTCTGCCGAGCGATGACAGTGCTTTTCCGAGCGGCACCATGGAATTGACGCAACATTTCTTCATCGGTTTCGTAAGCGAACTCCATCTCATACTCTGGGGGGATGTCGCAGTCGTTGTCCGACGCGTGCCTCAACCGCATTGCATCTTATTCCTCGTCGGCGTCAGGGGCTCCGGCGACGACAAGTCGATCGACAGCAGCATGGCCCTGTGATCGGAGTATTGGGTCGATGCGTATCTTTCTTAGCGCACTGTGAGTGGCATGTTCTCGAACGCTTAGTCGATTCCGATGCATCGCGAAGTGGTTGGTGATTGCATCGATTGGAGAGGAGAGACGAGTCTTAAGTTCATATCACGCCGATGAACGTTGGCGTCGAACCTGCTTCCCGATTGAAGTCTCCTTTCTCGATCTACCCCTGCCTCGTGATGCCCACGTCAAGTCAGGCGGGACAGTTGCATCCCGCCCAGTGCGTGCGGCGGAGTTACCAAGTGAAGCTTTGTAACTGAAGGAAGATGCCACTGACGACAGGGTATCAATGTGATCATGCAGATTATCACCGCATCCTGGAAACTGGCCACAACGACGGTCAAGCATAGGACAGAGAAACTGGTGAAATCTGTCATAATGTTAATCCTGCATCCACGAAGGAACAGTCGAGTCGGATATCTCAAACACAAATGTAGTAACAACATATCGCAAAAACAAAATGTTGGCCACCAAAGACGGAATTCAGAGGCGTGGACCAGCCGGCGACAGCGGAGGTCCCGTCTTCGACAGATGGAGAAAGCAACTCCCTGGCTGGTGGTCTGGCTTGTTTCGTATCCGCTTTCACCCGGCCACTGCGCGCTATTATCTCGGCTGAAGCAATTCGGAGCCTCTGGGCGCTCAGATAAGGCTGGCGAGACAGGAAATGACAGTTGGCAGCAGCTCGTTCGGCTGTCGCGCGCGGTGCGAGTAGGGCTGCAATGCTTGCACACACAACATGTAGTACGTACGGGGAGCGACCAAGAAATCAGTTTCCAAGAGTTATCTACAAATTCACCACTCCTGTACTTTTGTTGCTTGAAGCTGTGTGGATGACAATGCTTGTTCACTAATGAGAAGAGACTGACAAAACCACTAGTAACTATACCGCGGTTTCACTCTATATCTACCGTGAAACATTGCCAAAGCCAAATTCGCCTAGCTGCTCTCACACACACACAAAAAATACTTTCGTGGGTGGCCTGCACATTGGCTTTTACACCGCGGATTGGCTAGTGCATAGCTTTCGGGCGTTAGCGCCACCTTTCTATAACTTGCACGACGTGTGAGACAAGAGTACGGTCGCGACCTGCTGTCGCGCTCGGTACAAATGGAAGAGGCCACCGCACAACACCAGGATCGCATTCCTCCTCGTAATGCGGCAGGCCTCCGACGTGACGGGCTCTCGAATGCCATCGCACAGCGTCGATCAGGAGGCAGCGCACATGCGCGGCCAAACAGCTTCGGCGAGGAAAAGCGAGAGGGGGAGGAGGACCAGTTTCGGACAGGAGGCCGGCGGACTCTGCATGCGTGATCGCGGAGAGTGCAGGCCCTTCCCTTTCCAGTCGCGGTTGCAAGGTGGAGGCCGACGGCGGAGAGCCCCGAAGGTCCCCCGGTAAAAGCTGCGCCGTGAGCCGCGTGCCTGATGGCGGGGGACCTTTCTTCCATCCTTTTCTGGGACGCGGGGCGCCCGAGATAGCGGCGCGGGCGTCGCGAGGCTTGGCGCCGCGCCAGGGGCGGGCGGCGTCAGATAAGTGGCGCCCGCCGGCCTCCTATAAAGGGAGGCCCCGTGCGCCCAGACGCCCTTTGGTGGTCTGCGCTCCCGCGGTGGCCCTCGTGAATGCTCCCGGATTACTCTGCCCCGGACGCCTACGTGACGACGCCCGCGAGTTCCGCTGCCCTGTGGTCCCTCGTCGGCCGTGTGGATTCTGCCGTTGCATTAGGCGACCCGCTTTCTTTCGCTGCCGGCCGACGGACTCCCTTCTTCCTGGTCGAGCACTTAACCTCCCTGTCTCTGCCCGCGCATCGTCGTGCTCCGCTTCGTTCAGACTGCGCGGATGCATTGCGCGCAGACCCGTGCTCTCGAACGAGCGGCGCCGTCCGTTAGGAGCGCAGTGTGAACTGCCTTCCTAGGACGTCGCCGCATCGCTAGAGGCACTGTCCCGCTTCGCCCGTGCGTGGACGCTCTCCGGTCCCCGATGTGCGCCCCCGACAAGCCGCCGTTTGACGCACTGCAGTAAAGGGTACGTGTTGCGCCGCGAAGGGCGGGCGTCGTTCCAAGGTTCAGTTCGATTTGCACGCTGCGGAAGCTCTCTCGCGTTAGCGACTTCCTTCGTGTCACGCTTTCGCGCTGACGAGTGTGTGCCCTTCTTTCTGTACCATAGGTGGATGCGGGTAATGCTCGCGTTGTCAGCCACGCGTCAAAGTGGTCACGCGGTCCGTCCACTGACGTCATCGCACGGGGAAGCGAAGGTCAACGCAATGGCGTATCTCTCAAATGGCTATATAGTCGCTACGCGGAGACAAGAGACATGGCGTGATTTTTGACAGTATCGCCTGGATATCCTTACTAATCGCTTCGCCACTTCGTGACGGCCTTCCGCTTCACCTAAATAGCGCGGATACATCGGCGGCCCAAATGAAAGCGCGCAGAAAAAAAGATTACTATAAGATCCCGGTATCAGTGACGTGCGTACAGTCTCTTCTGCCGAGTGAACCGCCCCGCGAAACCCGACACGCTCGGCCACAAGTGGCGTGCTGAAATTACGTCTCGCTTGCGCCATCATTTTCTTCGCGGAAGTTTCGATTGGCGCCTCACGGCCGGCTCTTTCCGCGCGCCCGGAAACGGTGCTGTTTTTGGATCCCAGCCCTGCGCGCAGCAACCGCAGCCGTGCTTTTCTTTCTTTAGGCGACCTTTGGGATGCCCTTGCGCGGTGCGGCCCGGGCGCCGTGCAACTGCGTCGCCGTAATCAAGGCCGGCGGCGTTATCTGCCCGAGCGTCACCACATCGGCGGGGTTATCAGCTCGGAACTTCGAGTGAACAAACCGGGAATGGAGGCGGCGCTGAAGCACGCGCCTCTCTTGCGCGATAAGCGTGGTCCGCGCCGAACATGTGCGCGCGCATTATCACGCTGCGTCATTGGGACACAAACACGGCTCGCCGAAGTGGCTGGGGTGTCGGTCGTAAGAGCCAACACTTTACAAGTGCGCACAGAGGAGGCTATTAACCGGCCCGTATCGCAGCTGACGTGCGCAGAGGAACGTGCGCAGCCGCTCCCGCAGAGACGCTCGAGCTTTGGACGGCTCTTCAAGTAGCGCAAATAAAGGAGCGACATGCCGGTTATATCGCGCCAGTGTTTCCTGTCATGCGCAGCACCACTGGAAAGTGAGTCTCTCTTTACAGTTAAGGAAGGCCGACTTGGGGCCAGTGCAGCCACGTCACCGACGAGTCTTAACCTTCTTCGCCCCACCAGACGACTGGGAGTCTAACCTTATGACGAACCACAGTGCGCATCGGGCTGTATTTTGAAGACGGAAATTGAGAAGTTCTTCACTATCTCCCAATAACCTTTAGTGCAACTCCCGGCCCTGTCAGGAGAGCCAAAACTAATCGATAACAATATCAGTTTCAACTGCGAATCCCTCTTTGTACAATCGGACGCGCGATTAGCATAGTTAGTCAATAAATCGTTCTTTAAAAAAATTGGCAGAGACACTTAAGACTGCTTACGTACGGGAACGCGAAAGTATTACGCGGTCCCTGGGTGCACTGACCCCCCCCCCCCCCCCCCCCCCCCCCACACACACACACGCGCGTATGGCACCACCCGGAACGCTGTAAGACGAACGGCTGCATCACAATTTTGACACGAAAATTGGTTTTTGAAGCAAGGAAATGGTCGGTGGGCACCTCAAACGCGCCTTAAGGGAGGAGGTAAAGAGTCTGGGAAGGCATACAATTGAAGGTGCATATGTCGTCGGGTTGAATCCCTGTCGCAAGCTAGCTCGAACTTGACCAGCACATGTAAGCTGTATGCAACGGGAACTCGTGTGACACCACCCGGAACGCTGTATACGACAAGCGGATGCGTCACAGTTTTGGTACAAATGTAGTCGGGAAAACTGGCCCTACACGCAGATCGGCAAGTTGGGAGCGTATATAGACGAACGACGTGCAATAATTTTCTCAAACGGCAGTACTCGGCTCGCTGTGGGCGTCTGCTTGATGACGTCACCCTGTTTTCTTGCCATCTCTGGGATTTTCTGTTATCATCTGTGAGTACCCACGCTAACACACACACGCCGCCGGCTTTTCTCGCAGTGGGACTAGCAATGCTTTCGTGATAAAATAACCTAGGAGGTTTACTTGGTTCGAACCGTGAAGATTGCGTCAGCGCGAATGCCGTAGCGAAAGTGAATAACCTCGCAAAACGGATTTAACTTCCAGTTTGCGCGGTTGGGATTGGACCAATGAAAACACAGCAGGTTGTTTCATGCCGGTGCGGCTGCATTTCAATGGAAATGCAATGGAAGAAGGTGTACCGTGTCCCGATAAGGGCCGAGAAAAGATCGCTCGGCATAGTTTCTCAGAAACGTGTGTTATCATTTCTTGGAAAAGATGTTGCATCGTTTCTACCCATTTCGCAACCGATAATAAACGTTTGATAACAGAATTAATTGCTTCAAGAGGAGGTCTCCGCAGTTCAATCTGGGCGGCAGAGGAGTTGTCATTCATCCGCTGTACGTTCAGCTAGGGCTACAGGCAGCGTTTAGTTCGATCCAGGGAGAACTGCGTCGGTCGCGCATCGCGGTTTGCACAGCCGAAGCGCAACCGGTGAAAATGCGCTGCCAGTTCCCCCGTAATCACTCCGATATCGCGATCAGCGGAAAGTTCCGCCTTGGCAGCGAACGAGCGCTTGGCAGTGCGAGGCTTCAGTGGCTATTATAGCGTGCTCTCTCCATTCGTCACCGCCCCGGAGCAACCGACGGGCGCGGTTTCTGCAGAAGAAGCGGGACAGCGAACGGGTCGAGCTGTTTCGTCGCAGGAGGCGGGCCGTGTTTCGCCACGCATGCGTTACGCGACCGGTGTTGGGAAACCCGACCCGGGCAACGACGAGAAATAAATGATAGCGGTGTCCGTATCCCGAGAGAGCTCGAGTGAGGCTTTCATACGCGGACTTGGCAGCAGCGGGTTGCCACTGTACGCACGCGGCCAGTATATATCGCCAGTTCTCGTCTGTCAGTATGATGACGGCGTCACTTGTAAAGAAAAGAACGCCGGCTTCTGCGCGCGTCTTTTGGTCAGCACACTTCCTGACGTCGCGTGTATGCAAAAATACAGCAAAGTTGAGAGTGTATCGCACCATTGTGTATACGCAACTGTCAACCGGTTTACGCGGGGCCATGCGTCGCAGTGCGCTCGCCTCACGCAGATTTCGTGTATATATACTGGCGACCTACTTTCAATGAGCTTGGTTTTATCGGTCACTTTTCGCTCCGCAATTCAGAACTGTGCGCTTCCCGTCATCTCAGCGCTGTGTCGTGCCTGGGTTCTTATCTCCAGGTTCCATTGCAACACCGCAGTTAATGAGAGGAGAAGGAAGCACATGACATCTCTTCTGGAAACCCCCACGCGATGCACGCAAATCACGCTTTCGCGGCGCAAAAAAAAAAAAATCTCTGGCTGGGAAGAGGCCTCACAGTCACCTCTGCTCGTGGCCGGCGGAGTGACATCCTCCCGGCCACAATGCTCGCGTTGTGATGTCATCGAAAGCCCAGCTCGGCGAATGCCCAGCACCGTCTGCCATATACTGAAAGGCGACCACATAGTGCGACAGCTCCTTTCTTCTGCTCCTGCCCCGATGCTCAATATCGGGCGTCCGAACACCGGCTCGCTGAAAGGGATTTTCGGTTAAGACGCCCTCGGTCGTCGCGCTCGCTGAAAGCAGCAAGCACGATCTGCTCGCTTCCCACGGAAATACGGAAACTCTTACGGACAGGTAGGGCTGGGTGTGCCACGTCACCGACACCACGTCACGATCGAGAGATCATCACTGCGTTGCGCTAATGACGACAGTATACGGCGTTCGCACTTGCAACTTGGCAAGCGTTCGCTGTATGGTATCAGTGACGTGGCCTCCGAATGCCGGCGGCGATGACGTCACGAGCGTTTTTTTTTGGCTCGCGTCGCTGTCAGGAATAGCAGTGGAGGAACAAGAACGCCCTTCGTTTCCTGCTGTTGGCGCCTTCGTTCACTCGGCTTGCTTCGTGCGCCGCGCACAGCGAAGGGCGCTGCGTGTTTACATTCTACGGGGCCTTTCACAATGCTGTCGCAGCACGTTGAGGGTCACGCGACGGAGCGGGGCAAAGACGCGTGCTGCATAACACTGACTATTCGCCGTGTCATAAGTCTGGAAATTAGGTAAGTAAACAAACCAGCTGTACGTCTGCGCGGCCAATGGGCACGCCGAAAGCGGCGCACCCGTTTGTAATCAAATTTCATCTTAGAGCCTGAAGGCGCTATCCGGGACATCTACGCCGGACAAACAGATACGAACGCAAAAGTCGCACTGTATGACAACAATGTTTGTAAAGTGCCACGCGTAAACTGAAATCGTCGCTGTACACAATATACATCTTTTTTTCTTTTGCGGAGCGAGGATTTTGACAGAATACAGGCCATTTTACGAATTCTTGAAAATGGCGAAGCTCTTTCATTTCATTTCTCCATTCTGCCTGCTATCCTTTATTTCCGCTGCTCCAGCTCAGGTGCTTCAGTATCAATAGCAGATGCCGGGGCTAGAAAAAATTTTTTCCTTCTTTTTTTACTAATATTTTAATAAAAAAAGAACACTACCACCACCTCTTGGCATCTGTTGCGCGAGGGATGATTCCTGAGAGCCGCTCAGCCTTGTTGGCAGGCCATGCAGTCCGAGATATCGTGAAAGAGGTGTAGGTCCTTCTACCTTCGCTTCCGGTATTTGCTTGCGTTGCTACAGTGACGACATCAGCGCGGGGCGGGTGCCAACAGCACCTCCCCCTGATTCATTCCGCTAACGAAACTCCCCCGGACCGTTGAATCTTGCGCCGACGAGCTTGCTGACTAATCCGAAACCGTAGCTGGGAAAGAAATAACTTCGCTTTGGCGCAATTTTCGTCCTACCGGTGTTTATCCTGGAGTGAATAATAATAATAATAATAATAATAATTGTTTTTTGGGGAAAGGAAACGGCGCAGTATCTGTTTCATATATCGGCGGACACCTGAACCGTGCCGTAAAGGAAGGTGTAAAGGAGGGAGTGAAAGAAGAAAGAGGTGCCGTAGTGGAGGTCTCCGGAATAATTTCGACCACCTAGGGATCTTTAACGTGCACTGACATCGCACAGCACACGGGCGCCTTAGCGTTTGGCCTCCATAAAAACGCAGCCGCCGCAGTCGGGTTCGAACCCGGGAACTCCGCATCAGTAGCCGAGCGCCCTAACCACTGAGCCACCGCGGCGGGTCCTGGAGTGGCGCTGGTGTCGGACGTGTGAAGTATACACGAGCTCTCTTTTAATTCTCCCGAAAACTCTGCACAGGTACAGGTGACATCCGCACTTTTCTGGAGTTGCCTTGTAAATTCTGAACTGGTAACTCCAACTTCATGGCAGAATGCCCGCCCGTTGACGGCTGCTATACTCTGCCTACGTCACCAAAACCTCGGCAAACACGTGTACAAGCTGTACGCGCAGCACTCTATTAGCGCTGGCCCATTGAGGAAAAAGCGACGGCCAGCGCCAAAAGTGGCAGCGCTGTCTGCTTCCTGGCACGTGTCCACGTCGAAGCCTGCGTCTATTCCTGAGAGCCGTTCTCTTGCGTAGGGCGCCGAGTCCCGCGTCATTCCTCCCGGTAAAAGCACGCGCCGAGAGCAAAACCATGGCAGAAGGCTTTCCACGGACCACCGAAGCCTCCCGCCGCGGTGTCAACGACCTCGCCTCTCTTTTTGCGTATTACTGGCGCGCATGTTTGCCAGCATCATTCGCCGCGAGTCCGCGAAAGCCACGCGCGCGCGCGTGTGTGTGTGTGTGTGGGGGGGGGGGGGGGGGGGGGGGGTCATTGCCAAATAGGGACTCTAACCAGGGTCAAACCAAAGTGACTTTCACCCCACTGCGACATGTCACATGACACCCAAGCAGTGGCGAAGTGGTGGTTCAGGTGCGCGATGTTTGAGGGGTGAGGTGCTTGGTGAACAAAATGCAGTGTCCACGAGTGTCTCCGGCGTTCGCCACACAGCCTGTAAAAGGGAGCCCGACCGTTACCCCGCTTCAGTTCGCTCCTCTGGGGGAGGGGTACAACCACCGCCGAGCATTCCCGGGAGCCCCAAGCCGCCGACGACACTGCATCTCCCATGACAACCCGCTGCGTTACGGAAGGAGCATCGGCTCCGAGAACCGCTAGGTGTCGTGGTGAACGGACTGTCGCTGTGCGCCCGGTCACTGTGTGCTTACTTTCAACTTAGCCTAAATTATTTGACCTTACTTTCACTTGGATATTGATCTGTATTCTACACGTGTTAAGTTAGATGCGCATGTACTCCGAATATGGTTATGTTGTCATTTGTATCCCTTCAATGAATGTAATGGCTTGCGCTCGATATCTTCCTTGTATATATTCTTGAGACTACATTAGTTGTTGCCCTTGACTTACATCGGGGCTCTGTCTCATCCGCAACGCTGAACATAAACCGGCTAACACTGGGAGTCAGCTTCACCCCTTTTACCTCGGTTCGGGAGGGTGCGTCGCGTTTCTCCGCAACTGTGACCGCAATCGTACAAAAAAAAAAGAAATCTAGAAGCTGTCATGGCATGTTGCTACTGATTGTTTTGTCGTACTGTAGATTGCATTTTTCGAACCTCGGATTTGTGCCTTAACGGGTGCACGTGAGGGCATGATGAATAGTTCTCCGAATGTGTGAAAGAGTAACGCCGCTGGTCCGTAGTTTGTCTGAATAAGCACGAATTGACGCGCCGGATACGACGGACTGTGAAAATGCACGTTGCGTTCACGTTCCCCGCCTGTCGTTTGTGCTGCCACACACCTGCGTTTCCTCCAGAGCGCCGCCACGCGGAACGCATGTGCCACCGATGATGCGCGTTTGGCCCCGAGGCGCGATGCCCCGATGGGTCGTAGGCCGCCATCTCAATCGAGGCACAGCCCGTGACCTGCAACCCGATACGGCGCTCTTGAAATAGCGCCAAGGCTGGAGGAACGAAGCCGAAAGGGGACCCGCCTGGCTGACAGATATGCCTCCGACGGAGAAGGCTTCCGTTCAAGGCCGCAAGCGGAAGCGGCGGGGCTTCGCAAGCGAGCCTCGGAAATTTCCCGCTGTCGCTGGAAGCGGCGGCGGTTCCAACTGCGGGCTCGAACTGGCCTTGAAACGCACGTACCAGATAATACGTGCGCGCAGGGCTAGAAAAACAGCGCGTGGCCGATGGGGAACGCAAATATCTTCCATTCGCGAAACAAACACACGTGCACCGCTTTCACCAGTTGGCATTCATTTAGTCCTTGCTTTCTGTGCTAACCGCGTGGCGCCTCCGACATTTATTCCAAAGTAATCCTCAGCCCAGGTGGTTCTGCATCGGGACAACCGCCTAGTAAATCGCGCACAGAAGCACATTATTTATTCATGCCCCAATTCACACACCCTTCGCTGAGCCCAGACAAAAAAAAACGGCCGTGGCTTAGCTTGGTTAAGCCTGGTGATTGCGAAGCTTCTCGTTCTTCTTCCGTCTCCGTAGCTCGCTGATGCTTCCTCTTTGCATTCTTCCGAGCTGCCTTGTTCGTAGGCACCGTCGTAACATCTGGCTGTATGACTGCCTTGGCGAGAGGAGCGGAGCTGTTTTATACAGCTGGTGTGACGTCACTCTGACCGTAGCGCCCCTGGTGAGAGGAGCGGGAGTTAGGCCGCCGTTGGTGGCTACCGCCTCGCTTCGCGACGGCGTGAGATGGGGCCCCGTTTTTACACAGCTGGTGTGACGTCACTCTAGGTCACGTGGTGTGACGTCACGCAGCGAGGTCACGCTAAAGGTCAATGGTGCCTACAACCGCCTCGCCACGGAACGGGCTGAAGTGCGACCTAAAGTAGTATTGCTTCGCAATAAAACACCCTCATCCCCCTTCTCGTCTCTACCTGTGCCGCCACCGTTCAGACCGCCATGCTCCAATTACCCCACCCTGTACGTTATTTTGGAGCTCTTTCTCTATTCATACTGATTTGCTTTTCAGTTCCTCTATATTCCTCACCCCTCCTCCACGCAGAGTGCCTGGCTGGCGTCGGCCCCACGGGACGATCAGCTGCCCCTGGTGTCTGGCCCGCCAAGCACCCTCCCCCCTTTTCAATCACCTCATTCGCTGCCATCTTCGCGGAATTTCGCTCCATCGGCATGGTTACGGAAATTTCACCGAACGCCGTTTCATCGAACGCAGTCTGGTACAACCTGTTTTATAGAATGGAATGTGTGACTGTTGAGAATTTGGAATACGAATATAATATTTGCTATTATTCTACATGCACTGCATTCGTGAATTTGATTTGCGATCGGTATATTCGAAGAATTCTTAAGGTCTAAGATTCTGATGTAACGTTATTAGTTCTGATGTTAAATCTCTCCTTGTGATGAAGCACCGTTTTTGCATCGGCAACATTGAGGAATAACTGGTTTCCCGTAAAAGCGCAGTCTCCGTGCATCCAGTCGCGTGCAGAATTTTTGTTTCAGTGACCTGCAAGTCGTGCAGCCTATCTCAGCCGTCCTCTTTTTCTACATATTCTTTCTCTCTCTTTGCGGCCACGAAAACAAAAAGGCTGAAGTATCTAGAGTCTGGCCAAGGGAGCGGTGATGTCAGATAGGCAATCACTAATGAGTTCGCAGTACCCGTGAGTCAAGTGGTCACTGCAGATCCGGACCACGAGAGGGAGATAAGCGGAAGAGGGAGGCGATTTTGAGTGACGAACAGCACCATGCTGATGTTTTTCACAAAGGTATGCAACCATTGCAATCTACGAGCATTCTCTCCTGGAGGCAGGATTTAATTAAACCCGGAATAAATGACTGGATGAAATGAAAACATAATAAACAAATAAATACATGTCACCTAAACCTCACTCTACCAGCCGTAACTCCTTACCGGTCTTTCAAGCTTCCGTTATTTAAATAAAAAATAAAAAATGGGACTCATTCCGGATCAGGCATCCGGGCCACTCCGCGGTGCCCATTCCGGGGCGCTGTCCCACTACTGCAGAGCGCGGGAGATTTCGTCTGCTGCGTCTCCGCCCTGAGCCGGTTCGCCCCAAGGGGTATTCAATCGGGCGATGGATCCCTCCCTAAGTGACGGCTGCTGAATACACGTCACGCCTTCGAGAGTGATCGTGGCGACGCAGCTTCCGGTTTTGCTCCGGCGGCCGCCGCCGACCGAGGAGGAGACCGTTCGTTGGGCCGATACGTCCAGTCCCTGTCTCCCCAGGAGACGTGGCCTTCGGTGGCATGGGTGGGGTGCAGCCCGCTGCTCTCTTCCTTTTTTTTGTTGTTGTTCCCCCTCGGGGTTTCTTTCCTCTTATGTTCCCTCCTTTCGCGCATCTATTCTGCTTCCCCCTTCGTCTTTTTTTTTTCGCCTACAGTGTCCCGACACCCACACAACCCCCCCACGGGGGTATTGTTTTGGCCCCTTCCTTCCTTTTCGACCCCCCCTGCCCCTCTGCCTCCGCAGCCCGGTCCCTCTCGGCTGCTCCCTGCTGTCCATGTGAATCCAAGAGCAGGGGGCGCACTTCGGCGGATCGGTGACGTGATCGGTGACCAGCAGAGTGCTCACGTAGAGCATTAACAAGGCCGCAGCACGGCTGCTTGCGGGTGATCCGTCCAGGTCTCTGTGGGAGCTCGGCCATCGGCAAACCAACAGTGAAGTTCTAAGGAAGTCTGGAGGTTTCAAGGACGGTGGTGCAGACGCGCTCGTTGTCAAAACTCGAGCGTGCGGGCCTGGCCGACTAGGCGACGGCTGTCACAGAAGACATGTCTTTTGCGCTCTCTCCTGCCCTCCCGCACATAGGCGCGGCTCTGCGGCGCGCTCCAGGGGGGCTTTGCGGGTTACTGCGTCCCCTCTACCCGTCGTCACCGCGTGGAGAAACATGGAGAAAGCGTCCCGATGATGGGAGGGAAACTGTGTGCTCGCCTCTGGCCCCGTCCGGGCGGGTTGCGGGAAGCTGAACACAGTCGGGAGAAGACATATATTAGGTTGGTGCAACCTAAAAAGATTGAAAAATAATAAGCCCCTGCCTGCACCACTGACGTATAACAGGCTTTGTCGGGAGAAAACAGGCAGCAAAAGAGGTTGGGTGGTGTGTCCGCGGCGTTGAGGGCGGAATTACCGCGCCGAGGCACGTGTTCCATCGCACAAGGCCCGCGCCTTCGAGCCATAGCCGCATCGACAGCCACCCGAACCGGAGTCGTCACCTTGGCCCCCGAATGTGAGCTGTCCGCCAGACTTTTCCTTTTTTCTTCTCTATGTAACGTTGTATCTTGTACATCTAATGCATTGTATGCCTCTGTTGTTCGTGTCCTAACTGGACGGATTAACTTTTGTGTTGTGTGTCTCCTGCTTGTCGCGTTTTCGTGTTTTGCATTGTTCTTGCGGTTACTCCCCCCGTTTGTTTTTTACCTTGTTGTGTTGTTCGCTGCCGTCAAGTAATTTGTTTTTGAAACGCTTAACACATTGAGTTCCTCCTCGATGACCTACGCACCTACATACACGCACCACGCACGGGCTGACCGACCTTAACAAATAAATGTTCTCCAACACTCGCTTTTAGGCCACAGGAAGCGTTAAGGCGCGCTCACACTAGCGGGAAGCTTCCCGCAGCGGCACAGCGTCAACGTCGACGCTGCCTCGCAGCTCCTCAGAATGACGCTCACACTGCGCGCGTTTTCTCGCTGCGGTTGTCTTGGAATGTGGAGAGAGGAGGCGCTGAGGGAGGACCCGAACGAGCAGAAAGAGAAGGGGATAGTCACGCGACACTAAAGAAGACTGGAAAGCGCACCCTTTTCTCGCGTCGTCGTCTTGATCGTCTGCTAGCTCCCCTCCCGTCGCCCTTTTTGTCTCGAGGATGGCTGGTTCGAGCGATGAGCTGTTGGCTACGGTAAACGTACTTATTACTTGTTTGTTCGCTGCTTCTGCACCGTCGCTTCTGCACCGTCTCAAGTCGCATGTTCATGCTAGCAAAGCAACCGCCAAGTGCCCGGCCGGCCGGCCGGCCGGACGCGCGCAGCCTCCGCCTCCGCCGACGGGGTCACTGAACTGGGACCGACGTCACGGTTCACGGTCGGCGCCCATTGGCTGTTCTGGTCAGCGGCACGGGAAAAATAGGTAGCGGACCCATCGCTCTGCGGGACGGCACAGCAGGCTGTCCCCGGGAGAAAAACCGGCTTGTGCGGGAAGCGGCACGCGGAAAACGTCCTGCGTTGCGCGTTTTCCCCCGCTAATGTGAGCGCGCCTTAAAGCGGCCGCTGTGCCTCGATGGCTTCCACCAGGCAGCTGGTCAACGAGCGGTGGCTGTGACACGGCGCCGCCAGTCCGTCCTCGAGACACTGCCTCCTAGAAGCTGAATTGCTGAGGCGCGCCACCCGCCCCCCGGCCGAACGTGACACCCGTAGCGACGGGTTCTATCCTAGCTGATACTCCGCTACAAAAACTTTTTTCTCCTCCTTTCAGCTGCCAGCAACACTCGTCTACATTGATAGAAATTAGCAGTGATGGTACGTGTTGTCGTCTGCGTCACATCGCAGGCGAAAATGCAACTTTGTTGGAGCCGGGAAGTGCTTCAGCCCGCCACACAGGGTGGCCACCTGTTCGCAGCGCCGTGGCGGTAAGTTCGAATCAGGTTTTTACGTTTGGATGCCTCGCGTAATAGCCAGCGCGGGAATAGAAAACGTGTTCACGCGTGGTTTCCAAACGTTACTCGATTTACAAGGCATGCACTGCTTTTGCAGGGGTTTTATTTCCGATAGCACATTTCCTGTCCGTCTGAATGTTTTGGAGTGCTGTGAAAGGCCGCCGCCGCCGCCTTGGCAGTTTTGGAAGCTGATGAAGCCGGCTACAGGTGGTCGAACATGCCTCCCCGAGGGCATGTCTCTACAACCGTCTCTGGAGCCGAGGGAGAATGGCAAGCGATGTTAATTTCTATCTCACTCTAAGCTGTAGTGACTAGGTTGTTAATTTGGAACTTTTTATGCAGTGAGAAAAAAAAGCAGCGAAATTATATTATTCTTCGTCTATTGCTTTCGACTGAGTTCATTTCTTGAAGTCTAAATTGTACAGAGCTGCATTGACTCCAAAGCGTCCGGTACCAAGCCGAGCCGAGAGCAATCAGTGTCAGTGAAAGTGAGATTTTCATCGAGCAGTTGGTGTGGGGTTATAGCCCCATCAAGTGAAAAGAAGATTTGAAACAGCTGTAGACCGAAGCTTAACGAAACGCGCGTGTTTAACGAGAGAAATCTTGGAGGCATTCATCTTGGAGAGAAATCGAACCTGCGGGTGGAGAACATATTGAATCAGGCATCAGACCCAAGCCTTTCACTAGGGAACGCCTTCCTATCCAACGTTCAAAGTTGTACCGGGCTATGCTTTAAATATAGAATCTGCAATTACAAACGCTAAATGAAAGCGACTTTGCCGCTGATACTTACGCTGCGCTCTTCATACTGCATCAGAATATTAGTTTACTTGCATATTTGCCTTGACTGGCAGGTCGTCACGTGCCATTTCTTTTGCTTTGCACATGAAGTTCAGCCACTGCCGCGGCAATCGGAATTTTCGCCGAGTTGTCGAGATCACTCAGAGAGGGTGCAAGGCGATAAGCGTGGTATGGGAGTCGCGAATTAAGTCACAGAAACTATGAAGGTAATGTGGTGGTGGTGGTAGTAGTGATTTTTTTTCTTAAAATAATAGTAGAAAGGAAGGAAAAGATTTTTGCTAGCCCCGGCATCTGCCATCGATATTAAAGCACCTGAGCTGGGGCAGCGGAAATAAAGGATAGCAGGCAGAATGGAGAAATGAAATGAAAAAGATGAGGCGACAAGAATATTGAAATTTGGTTTTTTGGGAAAGGAAATGGCGCAGTATCTGTCTCATATGTCGGCGGGCACCTGAACCGCGCCGTAAGGGAAAGGATTAAGTAGGGAGTGAAAGAAGAAAGAGGTGCCGTAGTGGAGGGCCCCGGAATAATTTCGATCACATGGGGATCTTTAACGTGCACTGACATCGCACAGCACACGGGCGCCTTAGCGTTTTTCCTCCATAAAAACGCAGCCGCCGCGGTCGGGTTCGAACCCGGGAACTCCGGATCAGTAGTCGGAGTTCCCGGGTTCGAACCCGACCGCGGCGGCTGGGTTCGAACCCGGGAACTCCGGCTCAGTAGCCGAGCGCCTAACCACTGAGCCATCGCGGCGGGTTGTTTTTTGAGGTGCGCTGGAATCTCGGTGCAAACGCAGCGTCCGCTGGTGACAGATACTGTTGCACCGCGGCATGCATATTCGCTTGTTTTGCCGCTCGCTGCAAAGAGAAGGACAGTAGTCGCCAACTACGTGGTCGTAATTATTTTGAGAGTGACGAAGCAAAATAAAGTGCATGGCGCGGTTCGAATTTGGCGCCGAAGTCACTGCAACGCGCACCCGGCGGACGTTGCGTTTGCACTTGAGATTCCTGCGCAACTAATGTACCCGATTTCCTCGCGCTGCAGAGCTTTAGAGATCGAGTTTATTTGCGTTTCAAAATATGATACGGCATCGTCTTGTCCATGGCTTCGAACTCATTATTGGCAGTAACCATGAAGCTGCCTAATTAAAAGTTAGTAAATTTTAGTTAGCGAGCTAATTCGGATGATTTTTATCATAAGTGAGGTCTGCAACTATTGAAAGTTTGTTCATGAAACGATTTTCTTCCTATATCGAATTCCTTGTTTTTTCCTGAATTTGTGGAAATGTCGCTGAAACACTTGGTTTATATTAAATCACCTGATTTCGATGGCATGTTTCTTTCTCCACAATGATGCGGAAGACACTACTGCGCATGAATCACCATGTGGTGTTCGCCTACGACCACTAAATAATTTATAATCGAATTTTTCTCTCATGTGTTCTCGGTTTCGGTTTCAACAGCTGAACGATGGTTAAGTTGGTTATATGTCACGTGAGGCATAAAAAACTGCGACATAATCGCTTCTTCATCGTTTCAATTCACCACAGTGCTGAAGCGAGCCTTCACCAAGCGCAGAAATCACAACGAACGTCGAACGGCTGTTGAAACCGAAACAGCACGAGACAGAAGAACTTCGAGTGCCAATTATTTAGGTGTCGTAGGAGAATACCACTTGGTAATCCATGTATAATAATGCTTTACGCATCGTTACAAAGAAGAAAGCACGCACCCGAAAGTTATGTGTCCATACTCTTTTAAACTGGCAAAGCCAGAGCCGAGTCTGGCGCCGTGCTGTGTTCAGCTTTCGTCTTGCAGTCGGGGTATACATTGCCTTGGGTGGATATATTGAGCCTGCGCCTGCGAAACTTCAGTCACCTTAATTTTTTTCCGCGCCACTATAGTTACCGTGTCTTGCCCGGTTCAACACTGCTTTTTATCACATCTTAAAATGTTTCAAAACGACAAATGGCAGAACGGATCTGAGCGCGCAGAAAAAGACGGCTAGCGGGTTCGCATTGCTTAGCGCGAAATATTGTGCGAAAGTACGTTTTTTTTTTTGCAGGTGGGCACCACCGCCACGTACCTCAAAGCGCGATTGAGGGGTCCAATGGCCCAAGGAGCCAGTTATGCGCCTTTCAGTCCCTCAAAGTCAACGGAGTCTAATGGCGCGTTCACACTTGGACATATTCGGCGGCGAGAGCGAGCGGAATCCGCTTCCGCGGCAGAGATTCCGCCGGAATACCCAGCGGGAAGGCCGATCGGTCCAGGGACCGAATTCTGCCGCCGGAAAAAAATCCGCCGAATCTCGTCAGCCAATAGGAAGGCGAGTACCCGCGGCGACAAACATGGCGGCGCCCTTCGATGCAGGACGCCTCGCTTTGGACTGGATTCGTCGCTGTTACTGCATTTTTCAGCACGTTCACAGGCCATAAAAGAGCCAGCGGTCTCTCGCTTTGTCTTATCTCGCCCATATGAAAACTTTTTAACGATAAATTTGCTTTAATTTTTATTTCGGGTGACGATTCTTCCCCTTTTAGGCTTAAGAGGAGCGTCGAGTTGTTGACAACAATTGTTCCTGTTCTAACCACCAGATGGCGCCATTGGGAGTTTAAAAAGTGAGAATGTTAGAAATGTCGTAACGTCCGACAAAATAGCTGCATTTAGCGTACGCAAGCGTGCATAAGGTTTTGGTATGTAGACAGCATCGATTAACCTCTTGCCACATCTGTAAACGCCGTGAGCAGACGACACACACACGATGAGCGGCGATGCGGTGGCCGGGAAGTGTGAACGAGACAGCATTTCGGCGGCCGCGGATTCCGCTTCCCTCTCGCCGCCGAATGTCCAAGTCTGAACGCGCCCTAAAACCTTCTGCTGGTTTTGAGAAAAGGAAAGACGCATAGCTGCCTGAAGCTATAGGTGGACGCCCTCGCCCACTCACAACGTGACTGAGGTGAAACCCGGGGAGTGCGGCTAGAACTGATTTCACACGAAATTATTCCGGAGCCCTCCACTACGGACCTATTTTGTTCTTCTCTTCTTTCACTCCCTCCTTTATCCCTTCCCTTAAGGCGCGGTTCAGGTGTCCAACGATATATGAGACAGATACTACGCCATTTCCTTTCCACCAAAAACCAATTAATTAATAACACGAAAAAAAAAAAACGCAGGCTGCCACTATGGTGACAGTGGCGCTGCCATGGACAGCGCTGCTGCCGGCAAAAAACGTTTGCGGAGATATTTGACACATATTAGTAGTCTTATTTTACAGATAGCGTTTAAAATCACCGCAATGCCGTAAACTGCACTTTAAGATAATCTATACATCTGAGTTAATGCTACTGTCATCGTCGATGGCAGGGTTGCTGACATTGACCACCACGCGAAGGCTACATTCCCATGTCGAAAAATTACGTTTTAAATTGCTCTGCCGTGTTTCTCTGCCTCACAGAGGGGTATGTGCTTATATGCGCAAGAATATTTTGACTACTCCAAGGAGGAAAAAAAGTCACTTTTTTTTTCAGAAGAAGAAAAGAGGGTTTAGTTTCGCCAAAGATGGGGAAGATGGCAACAGCAACATCGACATCAATAAGATAGCATCTGTTTTGCCGACTGCTGCGCGTTCGTGTTGTATTGCTCCGTCATATGTCATATGCTCCGTCATACCACGACTACGAGGAGCCCTTTCTGCGACGGCAGCCGGAGCTTAACGAAGGACGTCGCCTAACTTGACGCCTCCAGCAGGCCGACGCCAACAGGTACGGCTTCATCTCAAGCTAGCGACTCGGACGCGATATTGCCAGAGACGCCGTCTGCCAACGGTTTCCTCCAACCACTGACTGAACTCTGTCATATCACCTGTTTCAACCTTCCTTGGGTGACAACAGATACACTGCCCCTATTGCTCCGACCAACTCTATGCTCATTGAGACGCTAGTTATTATTCAACGAAAACGTTTCGACTTTTCTAAATAATGCGTCTCAGCAACGACAGCGGGCGATTTTTAATAATAGGTTTCTTGAGTTCAGGTAGCGTTGCTTCGGTACGGTGTAGTCGCGGGTATATGAGGAAACAGCTGAAGCGTGTTGAGTACCCAATGGCCCTTCAAATCGCAGTGACCATTCAGTTCAATAGTAATCGAAAAAATTAATGTCGATTAGTTCAGCCAATCCAGGGTATACAAAGCGAAATATGTCAGCGTTCACTGTGTTCATTGACGTTCGCGTTGACAATGTTCTAGATGGAGATAGCTTTGAGCAAAGGAAGGGCGCATAACTGGCTCCCTGGATATGCGGACGCCTCATTCGTGCTTTGATACATGTGGCGGTGCCGAGAGAGATGTGGCCTGAATGCATTAGCGCGGATGGCTCCAAACTCATAGCCCATGCGTCCTGTGGCCAAGTTGCGGACTTGAGCAGAGAGGGCGTCGCCTGCGAGCTCTGGTGTCAGTCATCGGAGGTTGCTTTGTAGTGCTCTAGCCATTCCATGCGCAACACAGCTGGAGTGTCTGTTTCGAACGGCGGCGGCGTGGCGCTCCTTTCTAGTCGGCGGCGTGAAAGCCTAAACCACAAATTTAAATTGCTACTTCGCTGCAGCCTTCTTTACTAAACTGGTTCAAATTTTAGGGCTTTTCGTGCTAAGGGCTGAGAGGACAGAATAAGGAGGGGATGAAGGGTGAGAGAAATGTAAAATGTTCTGTAAATCTTGTTAATTTAGGTGCCATATATATAAAAAAATAGGCACATATCTCAAGCGCGTATGTTGATTGTGTTTATATATTTCTTGCTCCACGAACGTTCAGAACCTTTCTTGTTTTCTGCGTCGTAGTAGCAATTGTTTTCTTTTTTTGCTTTGCCACGGTAAATTTTTTCCATTGCGCAGAGTCAGTCAATTCGTCTAGAATTGCTAAACCGGCGCCTACGCACGTGACACTCGATATGGTAATCGTACTTCCACTTGTTCTGACTGGGATTGCGTTTATAGATTATTCTTTACGTAAAAAGACACAGACCTCTTCTAAGACCAACTTTTGCTTGCTTCAGCCCTTTACCTGTCAACCAATGAGCAGATGTTATAACACAAACATTCCAGACTGACAATTTGTGAAGTCGCTTGTTTTCAATATTAATCGCCATTTGTTTAAAGGAACTTTTCTTATAACGGCCTTTTCCCAGAATAAAAAAAAATTAAAGCACTTTTTTTTTTTGCAGCACCAGCTGAGCATTTTCCATCTGAGATACGTTATGATGCGTTGATGCCGTATTCGGACATGTCGCCGATTACACACGCAGCCACAATGGCCACGACCATCGAGTCGTGATTCCGATGTTCAAGGCCGTTGTTTCATCTCAGTGGTAGGGTGCTCAGTGGCTCACTGGTTCTCGCTAATGATCCGGAGTTCCCGGGTCGAACCCGACCGCGGCGGCGTGCGTTTCGATGGAGGCGAAACGCAAAGGCGCCCGTGTGCTGTGCGATGTCAGTACACGTTAAATATCCCCAGGTGGTCGATATTATTCCGGTGACCTCCGCTACGGCGCCTCTTTCTCCCGTTCATCTTTCACTGCCTCCTTTATTCCTTCCCTTACGGCGCGGTTCAAGTGTCCAACGATATATGAGACAGGTACTGCGCCATTTCCTTTCCCCAAAAACCAACTATTATGACTATTTATTTTCTTCTCGTTGAAAAAAAAATGGATTTGAGGAAAGGAAATGGCTCTGTAATTTTCTCACTTCTCTCAGTGGACAAGGGAGTGAAAGAAGAAAGGAAGAAAGAGGTGCCGTAGTAGAGGGCTCCGGAATAATTTCGACTACCTGGGGATCTTTAACGTGCACTGACATCGCACAGCACACGGGCGCTTTAGTCCTTTGGCCTCCATAAAAACGCCACGTACATGAAAGCGAGGTTGAGGTCTCCACTGACCCATCGAGCCGTGTTGTGCGCCTTCTCTTTCGTGAAAATGAACGGCCTTTGCAAAGTAGTCAACGCCAATGAACTCTATTAACGCCGTCGGCTCACTTGTTTTGTTTATTTTTTGAGGAAAGGAAATGGCCAGTAACCGTCTACATATCTCGGTGGACACCCGAACCGCGCCGTAAAGAAGGATAAAGGAGGGAGGGGAAAGAAGAAAGAGAAAATTGAAAGTTGGATTTTGAGGAAAGACGCGGCGCTGCGCAGCAGCGGAAACACCTGTGGCTCGGTGCTACTAGTGGCGCATGCGCAGTATTGACTAGGGAGCCAGAGGGAGAGAAATGTCCGCGGCGAGGCGGACGTTGTGACGTAATGAGCCTCCTTGGAGTACCGCCACGGCGAAATCGCAAGTTCGCAGCCAGTAAAGCTTTTGCTTGAGAAACGGTGGCGCGCCGATCAGTTTGTGTCGCAGTGGCGCGCTGATGCCTCGGCGCACACCTCTAAACACAGCACAGTTGACTGTACAGGTGGCGCGAAATTTTGCTAGTCTCCAAAACTTCCAGCGCGGCTTTTACTAATTCTTCGAATTTTAAAACATAAAACCTAGGGCGGTTTGACAATTGGAATCATATTTAAAACTTATGTAAGTAGCCCGCACTGACGTCACCGCGGTGGCCATGCGGCTTGCAAGGAGCGCAGAACTACGAAGGCGTAACTAATTTTCGAATTTTAAAACATAAAACCTAGGGCGGTTTGACAATTGGAATCATATTTAAAACTTATGTAAGTAGCCCGCACTGACGTCACCGCGGTGGCCATGCCGGCTTGCAAGGAGCGCAGAACTACGAAGCGTACTAATTTTTCGAATTTTAAAACATAAAACCTAGGGCGGTTTGACAATTGGAATCATATTTAAAACTTATGTAAGTAGCCCGCACTGACGTCACCGCGGTGGCCATGCCGGATTGCAAGGAGCGCAGAACTACGAAGCGTACTAATTTTCGAATTTTAAAACATAAAACCTAGGGCGGTTTGACAATTGGAATCATATTTAAAACTTATGTAAGTAGCCCGCACTGAACGTCACCGCGGTGGCCATGCCGGCTTGCAAGGAGCGCAGAACTACGAAGCGTACTAATTTTTCGAATTTTAAAACATAAAACCTAGGGCGGTTTGACAATTGGAATCATATTTAAAACTTATGTAAGTAGCCCGCACTGACGTCACCGCGGTGGCCATGCCGGCTTGCAAGGAGCGCAGAACTACGAAGCGTACTAATTTTCGAATTTTAAAACATAAAACCTAGGGCGGTTTGACAATTGGAATCATATTTAAAACTTATGTAAGTAGCCCGCACTGACGTCACCGCGGTGGCCATGCCGGCTTGCAAGGAGCGCAGAACTACGAAGCGTACTAATTTTTCGAATTTTAAAACATAAAACCTAGGGCGGTTTGACAATTGGAATCATATTTAAAACTTATGTAAGTAGCCCGCACTGACGTCACCGCGGTGGCCATGCCGGCTTGCAAGGAGCGCAGAACTACGAAGCGTACTAATTTTTCGAATTTTAAAACATAAAAACCTAGGGCGGTTTGACAATTGGAATCATATTTAAAACTTATGTAAGTAGCCCGCACTGACGTCACCGCGGTGGCCATGCCGGCTTGCAAGGAGCGCAGAACTACGAGCGTGCTTGCGAAATGACTTGCTGCTACCAGCACTACTGCAGCTGTGCGCGGGGCCACAGCAGCCACGCGAGTTTCAAAGCGAACCTGATTGCAAACGAGGTCTGCCGCGAACCAATGCGACCACACCGAATTTAAATGAAGGACAGTTAGTTGCTCATAGAGAGAGAGTTTCACCTTAGACTGTTAGCAATACTTAAAATTAGGCGGAGTTAGAGGAGCGAACTCTTCGCCATAGCATTTCCAACGGTGGTGTGCATCACAGTATACAGCCGATAGGTGTTAACTAGCGTGGTGGTTAATGAATAGTAACTTTTAACCGTTTACTCATCTAATTTATTAAGAGGCTCGTAGCCCCCTCTGACTAATATATGTAACAGTTTTTGGATTCCCGAAAATGTCATTCTCCTCGCCGCTGCAGCTCAAGGAATTCTGGGGCCGCACACAGGCGATAGCGAAACCGCGCGGTGAGAAAGAGCGCCAGCCGATAGCCATGCCGCCTACGAGCACGCGTCACACAGCGCCCTTCCCGGAGCGGCCAACTGGCAGAGAACACGCGAGATGTGCTGGGAATAACAGCGTCCCTGGGAACATATTGCGCGAGCGGGTGGCAGTAGGTCAACGCCATCGGTCGGAGGGTGGACATTTTAAGAAGCTCGTCTCTCTCTGGCCGAGCGGTTTCGGTTTTGCCCGTGAGCGGCCACAAAATTCCGTGTGCTGCAGCGGCGACGCGAATAGCATTTTCGAAAATCTATAAAACTGGTATGGATATTATCTACGGCTGGCTACAGGCCTCTCAATAAATTAGGGGCTTAGCTGCAACAGTTTAAAAGGTAAATATAGAAGTTAACCAGCCGGCTAGTTACCACGTCTTAGCTCTATTCTGTTGCACAGCTCCACTAAAAAAGGCTGTTGCAAGGAAAGCGGTCTTCTAACTAAGAAATGCTCTTTAAAAGCGACTAACAGTCTTAGTTGAAACACTCTGTAGAAATCATCACTATACCGCCATTCACTCAGTGGTTGGTGGTCATCTTCATTTCGACATTTCATGCATTGCTGGTTTGGCCACGCAGAGGTATAATTAACCATTAACCACCACCCATTTATTTCAGCACGTTCCGAATGGAAGAATACCGGTACGAAGTGTTCGTTCAGCACGAGATGATCGAGGTGCCTGTGTGTGATCAGCTTGATGCCACAGGATACCAGTACGACGTGTTCGTTCAGCACGAGATGATCGAGGTGGCTGTGTGTGATCAGCTTGATGCCGCCCTCAGCGATACTCTTCAGTGCCCGCCAGCCGTAAAGGAGCAGACGTTCAAATACTTCCTGAAGGTCTACGACAGATATGAGGCCATCGTCAAGCGCTACCTTCACCTGACGGGCACACAAATGAGGCACCCTCTAAACCCCGCAAGAGTGGACACCTGTCGGTTCGATGCTTTGCTTTCCCGACTACAACTTCTGAAGGAGGCGGTCCAGATGAGAAGCGAGGGGGCTGCCGTAGGAACTGCTGCCCAACGTCCTGCGCAGGTTGCCGAACAAGCCGTGGTCCGGAAGAGGAGCATGTTTGCTCAGCACGAATTCATCAAGGTGGTTTTGTGCGAAACGCTTGAAGCCTTCCTTGATGGCAGTCTTCAGTGCTCGCCGGTTTTACTACAGGGGATTTTGAAGACGTTCCTGAATCTTTACAACAAATTTGAGGCCATCGTCAAGGGCTACATTCACCTGACGGGAATACAAATGAGTCATCCTTCAAACCCCGAAACAGTGGAGACCTGCCAGTTCGCAGATCTGTTTCTGCGATTGCAACGTCTGAAGGAGGCGGTTGAGAGAAAAATTGAAACGGCTTCTGTTTATGTAACAAACTAAGTAAACTACGCAGCAGACTAAAAGACCCGTCATCGACATTATCTCTGAAGTAAAAACTTTACGTGGGACCATCGTGTGCTTCTTTCTTGTTTCTGACACTGTTCGCAGGACGAACGGAGTCAGTGTCGCAGCATGTCGCGGCCGAAACACCGACTGAAAAACGCGCAGTTTAACATCAAACACCGGTCGCTGAGAATGGCACGCGGGGATGCACAGTGGTCCTGATTAATGGTGAGCCTGGAGCAGAGGAGAGGGAGCATTTTCAACTATAGACTGTGAATAATGTCGAAAACTGCAGTACCTAATGAGGCTAGCTTATGGCTCGTAACACACTACTCGCAACTTGTGATGTATTTCCTTGCATGTTTGAATTATTTTATATTATATTCGCGTTATCAGTTGCTCAAACCTGTTGTTATGATGTATTCCAGCATGCTCATTTAAACGCCGTTATACAGTCAAGTCCACTTGAACGGTCGCAGTTGTAGCGAACGCTCACTTATTACAAACGAGGGCGATGCTACCGTCGAGATAAAACGAACAAATATGGCCCCTCCAGAACGAACGAAGGCGTGCCATAACTCGCCGCTGCGTTCGAAGATATCCCGCTTTCCGCAAGCGCGGAGATTGGATAACGTCTCCCAACCTGCGCGACACTGCCAGGACAAAGTGGCGACTTAAAAATCAACAAAAAAGGTGGAATCGATGAACCAAGTAAACGCGCGCCAAACGCACGCTGATGAGTTACAAGGCCTATAAGGTCAACCATGCTGGTGCGTGTCTGTGTACTGGCTTTGCAAAGCGCTTAGGGTGGAAGCCGTTGCTCACGGTAGTGTAGAGTGATCTCGTGATACGCGACCAATCGATCTCGAGCGTCTCCCCAGGCGTCGGCGGCTCCTGCTCGCACAGTCTCTCGCTAAATTGCAGCAGGTGACGTGGCGACAGCTACAATCTCGCACCTTCCACTCCCCTGCCCACTTAGCCTTGGTTCACCCGGGACTGTTCAGGCCAGTATGCACCCTCTGCGGCGCTCCGAAAGCGGATTTTGCACACATTCTTTATTCTTGCTCTGAGCTCCTTCCACCAGCCGATTGGCAACTCACAGACCTCGAGCGATGGGAGGCTGCGGTGTCCAGTTCTGACCCGGCTGCCCAACGGCAGCTAGTGGACTGGGCTTTGGAAGTCGCTGAGAAGCATCACCTTCCGGCCACGACACGCATCCAAGAGCAATCCCACCACTAGGATGTAACAGTTAAGGCTTGCTCTACTTTATAAAGTTTTTCACCACCACCACCTTAGGGTGGAAGCGCGGCTGGCGCGATAAAGGGGAGCATTGAAAGCGAAACTATACTGCCCACGGTCGCCGATCAGCCAGTGGCATCGATTTGAGGCGTTCGAATACCAGTCACGTCGCCTGCATGGCCTGCCCCGGTCGACTGTCCACATTCTGCGCTACTACAGGCCGTGCGTTGCGCTAGCTTCGTCGCCGCATGGGGCTATGAATGGTAGACGTCTAATTTTTCCCTCCTCTGTCGACGTCTAAAACGCATGTGATCAGACGCATGTGGATTTGTGGCGACGCCTCGTTGATGCATAGACCATTTCGTTGGCACGGATGTCGATGCCGTTATCGCAGAGCCACGAACAGAAGAGGCCAGTGTACGCAAAGTATGCGCGGCCAGGCATTTGACGATGATGATGAGGGTGACGCCTACCAGCAGTTTCCGTGAGCGCTTCGACGGCGATCAGTTTTATTGCGCCCCCAAAGCAGCTCGTTGGCACCAATGGTCTCGACGAGGAACACGTGACCGAGTTGGAGAGCTTGGAAAGAGCCGTTATGTGGAAGGAGACCACAGTGAGACTCGCGTAACGAACTTCTTTAAAGAAATAACTGCCGCTTTTGCCTGACTTTGTATTTTGGCTTTAATGTGGGAAGACCGGTTACTACGAACATCCGATACAACGAACGGAATCCGTGCGACCGTCAGACTCGATACAAGTGGGCTCGACTGTATTACTATTGTGTTTTGTTCATTGTTTTTCTTGCGTGACGTTGCCATCCTATGCCCGCATGGACCTTCAAGATAAATAAACGAAAAAAAAAATGCCGTCACATCGCTTAACGTACGCGTTACTACAATATTGTGCTAGAATTTATTTTTTTTTCCTGGTAAATTCGCTGAGCAGCCAGACTATATGCTATGATTAATGTTCCTGTACCGACAAATGGTCGCAACCTGGAATGCAGGTTGAAGCAGTTCATGTTTCAATGCGGCACCGGGTGACTGAAACTGCATTGACCTTAGCCCTGACTGCTGCTCTATGCCTATTCTACTTTTGCATGGGCATTTCAATGAAAAGAAAATGGAATAAAATCGTCAATATTTCAACTCTTAAGAAGCAGAAAGCGCTGCCAACCACTTCCCTCCGCAATATGCGATCGATTACAGCTGCTCCAGAAAACTAAGGCGCCCACCACTCATTTTAGCGAGATTTTGCCGGGCTCCGTAAAATCGGACTGCGCAGCTGCGCTCCCGTGAGCGTCGCTCAAGTGACAGGAGTTCCCCGAGAAACCTTCCCGATGCTCGCGCATATTCGCGCCTAAAAATGCAAGACGCTGGAAAGGCTCAACGTTCAAGCAGCGGCCTTCGTGATTCGCCAACCGTTCGGTCACTCCAAGCTGTGGTAGGTCGCCCCCCGTGAGGCAATAGCCCCGTATCCTCTGCCTCCGTCGTATCTGTATACTGCAAGCGTATATATACTCTCGACTTGTCGCTTATCTCAAGCTGCTTCGGGGGGCTTATCGCGAAAGCTGCGCGTGACTATGCTGTCCCAAGGTTGTGCAAGAAGGAGCAGCGCGTAGTTTTAGCACGAGCGCGTCCCTTCGGCTCCAGTGACGATGCTCTAGAATATCGGTGCGAAGCAGAGAGCCATCGAGAGTCGCAGAGGACGCGGCATTTCGCAAGGCTCGCGAAGCACTCCACCGAGCGCAGTTACGCGGGTATCCAGGGCGATTCAGCTCCAAGCGGAAAAAGAGGAGGCACGGGAGTTGCGAGAGCAGGGTGTTGAGAGGAACGTATATGTCGAGGGAACATGCAAGCTTGCGCTCCACGCCGCTAAGGCCTGCAAAGTTATCCAGTGCCGTAGTGCCCTTATCGGGACACCGGAAATTGCCAGCAAACAGCAGCGGCCGAATGAGTCAAGCTGCGATGGCGCCTGACTTACCTGAAGATGTCCGCTACGCGTTCTATGAGGTGGATAAAAGTGATGATGTTTCAATACGGCTTCGGCATTTGCACGAGGGACTTTTGTTCGTTGGTACGAGGGTATTCCGCCCTCACTGGCGTGGCATACAGGAGTTGCGCATGTGACGATTTGAGATATACTTTCACAGTAGGGCCCCTACATGCTTTTACAGGACCACATCCTCCTGCAAAAGCATGGAGGGACCCTACTGCGGACGTTCCATCACGAACGCTGCTATATATGACGCATTGTTGTCGTGGGCTGCCAAGGGTCAGCAGAGAAGTATTCTCTGCGTTCTGGTCAGCTGAATCTTCGTGAACCTTTCAGTTGTTAGAGACGCGTGAAAAAATAAAGCGGAAACGCAGTAAGGCGTTCAACGAGAGCACGCAGTCTCCGGCGTCGTCGTACGAAGCGGTCGTTCGCCACACAATCATCTTTATCCAGGCTCCATGCTGGCACGTTCCAGCTTGTCGGAAACGACACAGGGGCGTAAGTCAACGTTAGATAAATAAAAAAGTCGACAAGAGGCGAAGAGGGGGCTGGATATCTCTTTGACTGCGATAAAGGGCTCCTTCGTGGGCACCCTCATTCGCCGACTCTCCACCAACCCCGGAACGAAAGAAAAAGAAACGGGGACAGGCTGGAGACAAATCGGCATCGCTCCAACTTGCGCTTCTCAATAGCTAATTTGATATCGCGCTCCTGGTCACGTGCATTGGGTGTCCTCTGCGTGCCCCCGTAACCGGTTGGCGCCGGCGTTCTCCGGGACGGCTCTCTCTCTCTACTGCGACGCGCGCAATTTCGCCAGCCGCGCGCGGTCTTTGTCCCGGAGGCGGTCACAGTGGTCTCGCAACCCCTGCTGCTGCTCCTCTGTTCTTCGCCCCCTGCTCGCTCTTATCGAGAACTTATCGAATCCGGCCAAGTAACCGGCAAATGGTCCAGAGAACAAGGTCATATAAGGCTCAGGCGCTTGACTTATTTCCATCTGAGCCCTGACTTATTTCCATCTCGCACTATCCGCCAGCTCGCTGCAAAATCTCCGCAAAATTCCTCGTGCTCGTGACTGGTGTCAGACGCTATCTTTAGAGGCGGATGTCGTGTTCGTCGAATGCTCCGCGGGAAAATCCAAGGATGGGCGACAAGCGATGCTGTGCACGCTATCAACAGACGCATGCACCGCAAACGGGTAATCGGTATTGGTCTTCGGCCGTCAGCAGATATTCCAGGGCCCCGACAGGGTGGTGTAATCGTATATAGAAGTGGGCATTTGCATGTAGTCACGGAACCTGCCACTAGTCTAAGAGGGCAATATGGGCATGCCGACGTACAACAAATCAGAAAGAAAAAGGACACTGAAGGAACAATGAAAAAAAAAATCTTAGGACGATTACGATTCTCTCTAATGCGGAATTTCAGCGAAGCTCTGTCGGTGTCTCAGGCTCTGTGGGCTCACTGCTTCGCTTTGCTGGGTCGTCGGCACGTCTGGCGACGATATTAGTTCGATAGTAGTATTAGATGATGAAGACAACGACGTGCAATGCGCAGCGCGAGACTGTGCTGCAGTTTAAGACGAAGCGCCATCGGTTGCGGCGATAGCGCTCTTCGCACAGTGGCCAGCGAAGCTGATCTGTTCGCCACGCCGCGGGCTCGAATCCGATTCACGGTAGTGTTCTTTTAATGGTTTGGCTCGGTTACGGCGGCTCAACCCACGAGCGGGCGCGAAGAGGTGAAAAGGCAGCGGCCCAGTTTAATCGCCGTAAGCCGGCGGCTGCCTTGCGCTGACGTTTCCTACGCTTTCGCTCCATCGCGGCTCGCCTCGCGCGAACCTCGTCCGAGATAGCAGTTCCGGAAGTTGAAGGTTCGCCCTCAACGCGTTGTCGCCGGCGCCGTTCTCGCTTCTGCGAGGTCTGGCTACGCTGACGATCGGCATCTCCCTCGGCAGCGAGCACGACAGTGTCTTGCGAAGGGGGCAGCTGCTCCGACATCAGCGCGCAATGGTTTTGTGTCTCCGGCCGCCCACAGAGGAAATCCCGGCTGAGCTCTCACCAAGCACTTCGTTTCCGAGCTGCAGCCGCTCACGGGGAGAGAGAGAAAGACGGAGCCAATTAGACCGGCTCACGTGGCCGATGGTCTAGCGGCTCCGATGGCGGGCAGCATACGACACCGCTGCGTTTCTGTGTTCTTTCGAGCTCGATTTTCTCCCCTTACTCCTTCCCTTCTTTCCCCCATCACTGCCCCTCCATTCGCTATCTCATCTTTCTCTCCTGGCCGCTTCAATCGGTGACCTTGGACGGGCTTCATCCACGCGACGGCTCGAGATGGGCTCCGTTTAACGGCTCATGTCGGAAAACAATAACTGCACGACCAGTAGCGGACAGTATACCCACTACATGCAAACCGGGAAGGCGTGAACGAGGCCGAGTAGATAAAGTATTTTTGTTCCCCTAATGCTTTATTGTTTGTACAGTCAGTTTTGTCTTCCAATTCCTATTTGAAGATATGTATCTTCTGTTTCAATATTATAATTTTGTCCTGTCGTATGTCTCGCCTTGCCGCGAGACATTTGACCCGACTGCGGCGGCCGCGTTTGAGAAACGCTAAGGCGCCCCTGTGTTGTACGATATCAGTGCACGTTAAAGATCCCCAGGTGGCCGAAATTATTCCGGAGCCCTCCACTACGGCGCCTCTTCCTTCCCTCCTTTATCTCTTCCCTTACGGCACGGTTCAGGTGTCCTCCGAGATATGGGAGACAGTTACTGCGTCATTTCCTTTCCCCCAAAACCAATTTCCAATTCCTGCATTTCATGCCCGGCTCACGATCATTCCTTCGCTCTCTTGCCGTTACTCCTATTATTTTCCTTTCCATAGCTCGGTGCGTTGTTCGCAAATGACTTTCGTGTACCTCCAAGTTATTGAAACCGAAAATTGGTTTTCAGGAAAGGAAATGACGCTGTAACTCTCGGACATCTCGGTGGACACCCAAACCGCGCCGTAAGGGAAGGAATAAAGGAGGAGGTGAAAGAAGAAAAGAAGAGAGAGTTGCCGTAGTGGAGGGCTCCGGAATAATTTCGACCACCTGTGGATCTTTACTGTGCACTGACATCGTACAGCACACGGGCGCCTTCTGCGTTTCGCCTCCATCAAAACGCGGCCGCCGCGGTCGGGTTCGAACCCGGGAACTCCGGCTCAGCAGACGAGCGCCTGCACCACTGAGCCACCTCGACGGGTGAAGTTACTGCCCTACAGGTGAGAACTATCAAGATACAACTATTATATACAATACTTTTCTCTTGATGGAAAGTGTGATGGATCCGCTCCATCTCATTCAGTCCCGTTTAAAGCTATATATGCTTTACGCACCGAATCAAGCCCTTAATTAAGCCCCGTCTGTCTTCTTTCAGTCGGCGCCACACGTGAGGCGTGCCCTGCGCGTGTCGGGGCAGTCGAGTCACATGACCGTCCTGTCAACGAACACGTGTCGCTTCGGTCAGGCGCTGCGGGCTGGACAATATTATTTTGTATTTATTTACATCTGGCCACGCTACTTTATATCGTGGGTGCAGGAAACCTTTTCATCGCGCTTAAAGGTCGGCATCTGTCGAGATATTAGCGTCGGGGCTTCGTGTTCTCCGTGGCGACGCTCTCGAAAAGCGTTCGGGCGTGGCCTGAAGCCACGTGACCGGCTCATTCATGCGCTCCCCCACGGATCAGAGCTACAGTCGTCGGCGGCCTTGGCGCTCTCCGGGGGGCCGCGGCGTGGTCTAAAGTATCGCACATCGGCGCCGAAGGGTGTCCGGCCAGCACGGCTCACTCGAGTCAAGGTCCGGGGTCAATGGCGAATGCCCTTATCGCAGGCCGCATAGCGCGCGCGCGACTCGGAAACGTGCGTGGCTTGATAGCTTTGATACAACCGCCCCCCCCCCCCCCCCCCCCCCCCTCGAACGTATCGCGCCCCTTATAGATGCTAGCGCTGCGGATCCCTTGTTAGCCCGATAGGCGCGCTGGACCGATTCCGTTTCAAGTCGGCCCGATAAGGCCCTGCCATTCTGCTGTCGCTTGCGCTGAGCTGGCTGTTACGCGACCTGAGTGGGGCTGTTGCGCGACCAGGCGGAAACCATCAGCGGTTCCAAGTAGCGTAGAGCACGTGGCATCAATGTCCGCGTAGTGTAGAATCAGTCGTGGCTGGAGCCTTTGCTGGTACTTGTGCAACGCCGGCTGCCGCCGCTTGCGGATCGAGCAGTGAGAAACTTCTTGAAGTGTCTGAATAACGTTGGCAATACACGTCACTCCTTCGCTCCCCACAAAACATGCTGCCACCCACTGAAGTGTGTGTGTTGGGGGGGGGGGGAGAGAACGTGTCATGTGCAGACGAAATGAAGGTACAAAAGTCTTATGGCAACGATGGAAGCACTAAACATGCGCAATAGGGAATTTCGCAGAAATTATGCGTGTATAGGTACACCCGAAACTACGCAAATTAAAGGCATCGTGAAAAGCCTAAGGAAGTGAACAGGTGAATAGCACATACTGCAAGGGAGCATCAAGTACGGACTATGTAAAGGGGGAGAGGAAATGAAATAGCTCTGATGCGAAGCTGATGGTGATCCAACGTTGCATGCCTGGAGCACATTTTCACTTGCCTTGCACCGTCCACCGATACCTGCAGAGCCTCGGTCATTTCTGGCTACACATCTGACACTTAGTGCACGTTCTTCAAATGTACATTTTAAAGGTATTTTCTTTGCGTATTGTAGTGGCGACTCCTGACCAGGCATCGAGTGAGGCAGGCGTCTCATCAATCGACAACAGCTACTTCCTCTGCTAAACCCGGCGTGCCCATCACAAGCCGAAACTGGGCTCTGCACATTTCTGTGCCTTAATTGTCTAATGTGTGTTACCTAGTGAGCAGTTAAAAAAAGGTAAAGCATCTGTATTGTATTTCCCTACCTCATTCGCTGTGCGCTCAGCTTCAGTATGTTGTGCATGGCGACACAGTGATGTATCGAGCCTCCGCGTGTGGAAGCATACCGACGACACACAGCGCGCCGTGCAGTGTATACATTTCGTTTACGCTTGCAGGTTTTTACCAACGGAGGCTCTACATTGTTGAGCACTGAGAAGCACCCACCTCTCCTCCCCCTCACGTCTACTGAGACGTGTGCCTCCTTCAACGGCACATGCAACTGGGATGAGAGAGGAAGCGCGAAGAGAAATTACGGTACTCGTATCGCGTTAAGCCAGCAGCCTCCGGGCCACAGTGACAATTCCGCCCTTGGAAACAGAGTGGACAGCCTGCCCCGTATCCATCACCGGGCCGTGATGTGGGTCTCACAGGACCAGCCAATCGTTTCAACGCTCTGCAGAATGGGCAGTGGTTTTCTTCTCAATCTCGAAAGCTTCGAACCGGCAGGCGGGCTGTTTGGCAAGGCCAGGGGCCAGTCACCTGACTCCAAACCTTCGGCCAGCGGAAGAGCTTCGAGCGAGAAGAAAGTCGAGAAATACGGTGGCGACCGCCCCGCGCCCGTCTGGGCCATCCGCGATATGCGCGTGCTGAAACTTTCTAACGAAAGGGACCAACAGGTTTCACCCTGTTAGTGTGACGCAGTGAGTGGCGCAGGAAAACCAAGGGCCGAGAATTGACCTCCGCGGCATCTTATGTCAGTCATCCTGAATTCATAGAACTTATCTACGACGCGCACTACGTGGTCACGGAAATAGTTATTCAGAAAAGTTATTGCAGGACCAGATACGCACTAGCCTTATCGTACGTTAGGTAAGTAAAATATGATTAGTTGAATCAATAGCTTTTGTAAAATCCGCAAACAGGGAGCACTTGGCCGTTGTCTAGACATTCATTCATTCATTCATTCATTCATTCATTCATTCAATCAATCAATCAATCAATCAATAAATCAATCAATCAATCAATCAATCAATCAATCGTGTGCTTTTATTTCACAGAGGTGAAAAGAGCAGCTGTGGAGATAGGGATAAAGCTGCAAAAACACAGCTTGACCGAACTCGACTTCCCAAGGCAACATTGACAAAGACATACTTCACAACAATGCCGAAAGGTCATGTAATCGGCAAAACACATTGAAAAACAGACGCCCCTATAGCACGAATAACAGGAATGTATTCTTACAAAGAGAAGAAGTTGCAGATAAAAAATTATTCACACATTACATCAAAGTGTAACGCAATGACAAAGTCACATCGTACGTCACAAAATGAGCTCATTAACTATAAAAAATATTCAAAATACATTGATTACTCAGTTATTATATCAGGGTCCCTCGAAATTAAATCATTGGGCATACTAGCTAGTGTTTAATATAATTAGTTAAACAAGGCAAGGTTAAATTAGTGAAGCTGATTTTTTTATGAATTAGATTTACTTAAGCACGTACTTAATTTTTCACGAAACAATATTTCAGTTACTAAGAGGATGTGAATTGGGTATAAATTATTATTTAGCTTTGTCATCTTTCTTTGAATACAGGAATAACATTTAGTTTCTTAATTTCTTGATAAGAAAGAGTGCCACAATTGAAAATAAGGTGAACTATATAACTAAATGCACAAAATGTACAAGAAAAACAAAGAAACATAAAAAGGTAATTTAAAATGACGCACTCACATGCACACAACCTAAACCTGGGAGAACTGTAGCATAACATGTGCCACACGTAATACTTACATATTACACATATTACGCGTCACATATTAGGTTACAACCTTTAGGAGGTTTCCGAACA
Organism: Amblyomma americanum; assembly: GCF_052857255.1. Taxonomy (NCBI): domain Eukaryota; kingdom Metazoa; phylum Arthropoda; class Arachnida; order Ixodida; family Ixodidae; genus Amblyomma; species Amblyomma americanum. Next base: position 22,819,328 of record NC_135497.1, on the reverse strand, counting down.
TCTTCTATATCTTCACAAGCGGTTATAGCCTATGCGCACTTGGTCTAAGTTTTTCCCAACCAATTTCATCAGACTAATCCGGCAGAGAACCTGCAAGAACTTCACGAAGACCTAATTTATCTTTCCTTTTTTTTTTTTTTCAGGAAACCATGTCCTCTGGGGAGGTGGGTGGGTGCAGAAGCTGGGGTTGAAATGGATTTAGAGCTGCCGTTGTCACCGCTACTCGCATCAAAGCCTCTGTTGCAAGCGGCTGACGTGTCGTAGGCGATAATCTCGCTATTAACGCCAAGGCAGAAGGACCGATGGCGTCACATGCCGTCGTTTCTTAGACGCCGAGTTCCTCTGAGCCACGTAGCTAGGTCTCTGACCCAGTTGCACGATTCCAAGAAACTCGGAGTCAGCTGGCTCCTACGCGAGCTGACCATCCACCCTAAGCCGATGGAAAGAAGGATGGGTAGTAAGAAACATTTTGGGACCATTGGTTACAGGAAAGAGGGGTGAACTAAGAAAGCAAGAGGAATCAGGCGCCACGGAAATGTACGCAAATGAAGTTACGATATTTAGCTTCAAAGGCAGGATGATCTCTGAGCGTAGTGCATGGCACGGTAGGAAAAGATGAACTTGTAGAAAAAGAAACAAAAAAACGGGGCAAGTATCCTAACCTAACCTCCTGCAACCTCCTCTGCTACGGAAACAGAGTTACACAATTTTTATTAGGTCATCCCACGCTTGCCATATGCAATCTGCAATTTAAATGGTCACCGCCTGGTTATGGCCAATCCCCCTTGTGGGTATGTGCCATTTTGTGAGGGGAACAACAACATATCCGCAGTAGTTCTTCCAAGGATTACTGTATAATTGCAACGATTTGTCTTTCGCTTGATATTTATTGCGCTATGTCTAGAATAAGTTTATTGCCAGCATGTAGTTTTCGTACTTTTTACTTCAGTACGAAGGTTAGAAATGTCAGAGGCAGCTGCGGTTAATGTACGGGTTGCCCCAATATGAAAGGGAACACACACAAGACTGCTATCAGTAAAGTTGAACAGTCAGCAATAAAGTTATCAAGTATTATTCATAAAACTGAACTGTTCTGTTTAGAACAGAAGAAAATAACAGATTTATGCTCATGAATATTTCCCTGAATGCGGATAATGCGTGTTCCCTTTCATAGTGGAGCTACTTGTACCTGCTCTGTTGCATCTGTATACAATGTGCAACCGTGCGCTACTGAATTAGACGCTCTCCGTGCGGTAAGGGTGGCCTCAGGCTCCTGTTTGCTTTCAGCCCCACCCAAATGCGACCGCCGCGGCCCAGGATTGGAAGCCTCGAAGTCGCCCTCGGCAGCAGGACGATGTGCTTCAGACAGCAAAAAAAAAAAAAATGATGAGGACAAATGTTTTCGATGCTTCGTTTGGCCCTTCGTTTTACAGTTTTATTTTTATCGGAATCAGGGGGGTAAAATCGGGCGATATTTTACGACCTCAAATTCGGTGCAAATCGGGTTGTTCAGAAAAAAAAAAATTCCGTGGTGTTTTTTTTTCTTCGAGTAATTTTTTTCCTCCAAAAGAAAGTTTTCTAGAACATTATTTTTCTGCTAGACATAAAAATGTCGTATTTTGTGCTCATTATTTCATAAACAACATGAAATTGCTGGTTTCACTAAAAAAATGCTTACGAATGAAGTTTTTTTTTTTTCTCAATCTATCACAAATATATCGTCGCGTACGTTACTAATGTCCTACGGAACACTATTCCTGCGTCTGAGCAAGACCGGATTGCCTTTATTTGTACATTGAGAAAACATTCAACATCACAGCGACCATTTCAAATGCGCAAGGCCCTTGGATCGGGGTGTCGTTAGCGTTTCACAGAGTGACTGCGATAAGAGGTCTGGTCGGTAGCCTTGTTTTGGCCCCTCGCTTCTAAACTGCCCTTTTAGAATTCATTCTCAAATTCATCCGCCTCATGCAAACGAGCGTTAATGAGGTTTAAGTTGCCTAGTTGGCCGAAGACGCCCTTCTGGAATAAGCACTGGATATCCACAAATTTCTTTCGGCGTGTTCAGCTTTGTGAGCTGCAAAGCCAACGTCGTCTATAGAAGGCTAATTTTCGGGTAGAAATCAGGTTTAATCTGATTTTGAAGAGTAATATTCGGGTTGCAAGAATCGGGTAAAATGAAGTTTTACCTTGAAACAAAGGGCCCTTTATATACGCAAGAGCAAATGGTGCCATTTACACGCAGCATTCTCGCATCAAAAGGTTTAAGAGTTGATTGAGGGAAAGTTTTCGGTTCTAAACATGGACAGAACCGTAAAAAAAGAAAAAGTTGGATACGTTTGAATTCTCCTCAGTTGCCCTAGTAAGCAGAAGAACGGATTATCGGCCGGTTTAAAAGAAGTTGATTGTGAGCAGCGCCACGAAACACGCGGAACTCGCTTTCGGACAAAGAATCACAGACGCCAGGAAGAAGGATTATTGTTCGGAAGGCCCACATTTCGCAAATGGAGCAAACAGGACGTTCTTCCGACAGTAGGAAAGGATAAGAGTGCGCACGCTCAATCGCGAATGTCGGCAGCAGCAGTCAAGCACGGCTACAACGACAATTCTAGGCCTAGACGAAGCGTGGAAGGAGCTGCTATATACGAACGCACGACGCGAAAACAGAGTGGCGCCCTTCACTGACATCTTTGCAGGCGCGCTTCCAAGACGGACGATTCGGACAGAGAAGGCGCTTTCTTCCTTCCCCATCGTTGTATACGGACAAGGGCAGCGGCCATAATTTCTCGGTGTCCGCGCAGGCTCCTCTGGGCTCGGTTGCAAACAACGCCGAGCGTAGCCTCAAGATAACGGAAGCGTACAACAGAATTACAAGGCGCACGGTGCATCGCTATGGCGGCGTTGCTTAGAGGCCTGTTGCGAGTCGAAAACCGCTGTCGCTCTCAGCGGCACACCCCCCGGCTACACAGGAGCCTTCATTCAATAATAATAATAATTGGTTTTCAGGGCAAGGAAATGGCACAGTATCGGTCTCATACATCGTTGGACACCTGAATAGCGCCGTAAGGGACGGAATAAAGGAGGGAGTGAAAGAAGAAAGGTGTCGTAGTGGAGGGCTCCGGAATAATTTCGAGCACCTGGGGATCTCATCGCACAGCACACGGGCGCCCTTAGCGTTTTGCCTCAATCGAAACGCAGCCGCCGCGGTCGGGTTCGAACCTGGGAGCTCCGGATCATTAGCCGAGCGCCCTAACCACTGAGCCACCGCGGCGGGTAGCCTTCATTGAACAGCCAATGATTTAGACAAACAGCAGTGCTTGCCATTATGCTGCAGCGGCAGGCGGTTCGGGCTGAGCCGCGCATGTTCTCGGAGCTTGACCGTAGAACGCTTCGCGACATCGGGGTCGAGGAAAGGGAATAAATTTCCCTCCGCAATAAGGGCTGGCATCACGTGCAGTGGATGCCATGCAGTGACAGCGGTCACATACGCCAAGAAACTCGTTTTATCTCCACGGCCGGCTTCCATGATTGCGGTGACCCGAGCGTGCCCCCCCCCCCCCCCCCCTCCCTACTGCCGTTGTATGTACACTGAGCAAGTTGCGAAGGACGCATTTATTTCACCTCTTGCTTCGCCTTGCGCAAGTCACCAACGTGATTTTCCGTGGCTCGTTGCCAAACGAGAATGGATAACGCGTGTCACCGTCGCTTGACCTATATATAAGAGAGAGAGAGAGAGAGAGGGGGGGGGGGGGGAAACGGGGCGAAAAAGTGAAACACCCGGCCTGCGTGGTGCCAGGATATAAACGAGGACCCGACATCTGCTTTTGATGTGGTGGGAATACGTTTTCAATTTTGTCAGTAAAATACCACGCCTTCCTCCGGAGATAGCGAAAACTGCCATCCGTGGAAAAAACCGTGACTTCAGTGAACGAGCAAGTCTCGCGCGCTTTGCCAACTGGGAAACACAAGTGCGAAGTACGTGAATGTCAATTACAGCTTCGTAAAGCCGAGCACCGTAGCTTCGATATCTTGCCTTGTGTTGCTGTGGCAGGAGTGTTGCTGACATTAGTTTCTTTTTTTTTTCAGTAGACACTGCACGCCTTCACGATAAGAATAAATGTTATGGGCTGCATTTACCGTATCAAAGGTGCTTCCGACGCAGTCGTTCTCAGAAATTGTGAAGTTTTATTTTAATGCGAAAGACCGACAATGTCCTCTCCTACGCCCAGCCATAGGAACTCTGCAGTGGATACCTGGCCATTCAGGGATTGGCGGTAATGAGCTCGGCCATCAGCTTAAGCGTGGTTTTCACAGCCGGGCAATCCCCTGGGTCAGCCCAGCGACGGGGTACGAAGCGGACGCATACAAGCGTACCTTGGAGCGCTACTTGAAGCAGCTTCGGCATGACACGTACTTCACAAGGTACAAGCCATTGTCTTCACCACCCCGGCGCGTCTCTACCTCTACCAATTTCATCTCGATCCCTCCTGCCCCAACTGCACCTCATTCTACAGAGCATTGTGTTTTCCTTTGTTCCGCTGCTATTCAATCCCGCCGTTAATCCCACCTTTCCGTTGTCTCCTGGCGTGCCTCGCTGGAGTCATCCGCATGGCGGGATAATGTGGAGTTGGTCCGTGAAGCCGCCGAGCAACCTGAATTAAGAAAGTATCGCACTGCTGTCACTGCTAGTCTATATATACAGCTTCGCTTACACGCCAAGAACATAGCCTCTTGTTTATGACAAAAAAAAAGTTCGCCGAATCCTCGGAATCGAAGTTTACGGCCTCTACGAGAATATCCCAAAAGTGACCAGAAATAACGCTGTTTATGTTAGGCTTGTGTGGTAACTCTTGCTTTAACGAGAGTATAGCATTCGCTGACTGAGCACAGTCGCAGGGTCGATACTGGCCGCGGCGGCGCTGCAAAATCGTCCGTGCAGTAAGATTTCGGAGCAACTTAAAGAGCAGTCGGAACCAATCCGGAGCCCTCCACAATATGGCGGGCGTCCAAGCCATTCCCATGACTAAAAATCACCAGTACGAGCTCGGCAGCGTACCCACATTCTTATCGGAGCTGGATCGGAACGCCGACGGGCACCATTGACAACGGGGCGGCCGCCGGGAGAGCGCAGTTATGGCAACGCCTGATGGGCCGTGACAAGGTGAAATGGCCTCGCGCATAAGGATCGGCGACCTTGCTCCGCGCCCCAGGCGTCCACTTTCTCGCTTAATCGGCGTGGTCACGGCGTGAACACGTGAACGGGCCGGCTGCGTAGTACGAGCGGGCCGTTGCAGGCGCGTGCTAAAATAGGAGTATACAAGCGAGCGTCGGTAGCGAGCACGCGGGGAGCAGAGGGCGCGCGTGCTCAGCGGGTTTTGTGTACACGGGAAGCGATACGTGGGTGGGTGCCCGCTTCTTAATCGCTCCCTCCTCCCCGCGCCGCGTATCGACGGCAACGACCGCCCACCCGCCCTCGTCATCGCTACTCGGAAAGCACCAAAGGTTGACAAACGCGCGCCGGCGGTCAGTGTGACGAGCCGCGAGTGTTTGATCCCGAGAAGGGCACCTGACGGGGCGGTCACGTTTGGAGGACAACGGCGGAAAGTTCGCGCCGTGTGCCCGAGGGGAGTGCCGAACATGAGGTTAACTGCATCGAACGGACGTTTTGAACAGCCGCCGCGGTGGCTGATTGGTTATGGCGCTCGGCTGCTGGCCCGAAAGACGCGGGTTCGATCCCGTCCGCGGCGGTCGCTTTTCGATGGGGGCGAAATTCTAGAGGCCCGTGTACTGTGCGATGTCAGTGCACGTTAAAGAACCCGAGGTGGTCGAAATTTCCGGAGCCCTTCACTACGGCGTCCCTCATAGCCTGAGTCGCTTTGGGACGTTAAACCCCCATAAACGTTTTGAACAAAACGTACGCGGTACTCGTCACGCTCTCAGAATCTCGTCTTTGCGAGTGGATGCGGTTCTGGTCACGCCACATTCACGCGACTCGCATCAACTCTCTTTCGAAGGAGCCGTCCACAGTGCGCAACAACGACCGGGCCATCTGCTGGAACGAAACGAAAAAGAAAAAACAGCTGCGCGCTTGCACTGCTCTGTGCGTGCTACAGAAGGAAGTTATTGTATTTTATCAAAAATATATAAGCTACATAACGTGTCACTCCAAGAGGGTGCGGTAGCAAGGCTGCCTAACCACCTAAATGAACCAGAATCTTGCGGGGCTAAACCACGAACAGAGCAGAACATATGAACGGGTGTGCGCATACGAGCGCCGATATTCCACGGTCTCGCGAATCAACGGCGCGAGTAATATCCTTTTACTAATGGCCTAATTCACTGCTGATATCCTGAATCCTATTTTAAACAACGGTTGTATGCAGGGTAGTTGGTGGGATATTCTGTGCTGGCACGGCTTCAGAACATCCAACGAGAAGTGCTCACGTGACTTCGGTTCATACTTTGAACGCAGGCATGCAGGGACGCAACGAAAAATAGTGGCATGTCTATAACTTATTTCAACAGAGCTAGTAGACATGCGAAAGCATGAGTTTAGCCTGATCGGCTCACGGTTTTGCTCTGCTGGGTCGTCATCACGTCTGGCGACGATATTAAGACTGAGGTCGAGGTTAAGCTGATCTCATCTGTTCGCGCCGCAGATGGATGTTGATGAAGACGACGATGTGCAGTGCACAGCGCCAGAGTGTGTTGCAGTTTTACCAGATTCCTCAATTTTTATTAATGCGCCGCTTGAGATAAGCCTGGATGATTTTTTCTCCTGTTTGGATCTGCACCAAACCCCAGCCAACCCCCCCCCCCCCTCCCCCCCTTCCACTCATGGGTATGTGCCATCGCTTTTGAGGCAACAACAACACAAGGCGTGGCTGCGGCGATAGCGTAGTGCTATTGTGTAGTTGGCCATCAAAGCTTATCTGTTCGCCCCGCCGCGGGTTCTAATCCTAGGCGGAGCAATGCGATGAAACAGCTTTGGTCTTGAAGTAGAGATTTCCCTCTAAAAGGCTGAAGCGCAGCTAGAAACTCTCTGAAGAAGCAGGCGAGGGCTAACTTTGCCAAATACTTGTTCATTTGTTTCTTCCCCACCCTTGACTTAGTGACGTCACAGCTGTTAGTCGCGCTTCAGTTTTTGTGCTTCATCGTGCTCTTGCGTTCCCGTCTGCCACGTGTTTTGAAGTTGCACAGGAAACGCCTCAGTTGAGTTTTTTGCATTACGCCTGCCTGTTTTTTTCTCTGGCCGATGGCTCTCGTCCAGCACTACCTTAGCATCGCTGATAAGACAGTTAAAAAGATAATTCATACTAAGAGGAAACTTAGATTACCCCGCCCCTATCTCGGTTTCCAAGAATAAGCTCGGCAACACAGTCCTACTCGAAGCCATGGAGAAGACCTCGTCTTTTTTTCCTGCAGCGGCTCCTTATTAAGTAACTGAAATCTTACGCCTCAGACAGAAAGGACGAGATGCGAAGCCGACAAACAGAAAATGAGACGGTGCAAATCGTAGAAGTCGTTCTGAAATGCGTCAGCGGAAGCGATTTACAACGCACTGCAAGCGGCTGATTGCGCATACATTTCCCTTCTGTATGCAATTTCTTTCTCTGCGCGCTTCATCGCGGTGCGTCGCCAATCTCTGTCGATAAATGCCTCAAACGACGCGTACTGTGCTTCCCACCCTTACGATCTCCCCGAGTTGCTTCAACACTGGTGTTCGGGTTTGTTGTGAAACGCACCCTGGCTTTCCTTTCTCCAGGGCATTTGGCGGCCAGTTATTCTCGGGAGGCTTGTTTTCGAACCCAGCGCTTATGTTTGCCACGCGCGCGGCAACACTGTAGTACAAGGACGCATCCCAGCCGCATCACAGCCGATGAATCATTGCGCGCGCATATCGCCTGGCGTTCGCGGCCGGCTTACAGAGAGAAAAGGTACTCATCCGAGGCGTCTGAAGTGTTGCGCGATCTTCGAACTCCCCATTCGGCTCTCGATCATTGCTGGGCTCCTATGTTATGAGGCTGCTCTAAAGACACGCACTGAAATATAAAAAAAGACAAGGCGGTCAGTGCAAAGACCGTGTCATTAATCGGCTACCGTGGTGTGGCGGGTGCGCTGTGGTAAAACGCCGGTTTTCTCTTGTCGAGAAAGACAGCGTGCTCGGAGGAAGCTTAAATAGGACACAATGATTCAGCCTGGAAACGAAGGAGCCTGGCCGTTGACTTCTCGGTGCGCCGTCACTGCAAACAACTCCCCTTAGCTCTGTTTGTTTGTTGTTCTTTGCGTCTTTCGGAGCGCATCTCCGCAGCGCAGTTTTACCGCTACGCGCATCCGGCAGAGCGCCCGTATCGCGCTGGGAGCGCGCGTATGCAGTACGTGGCGCACTGGCGGGCTTGTTTTTGCTGCTCCCGCCGCCGCGGCCGACCGAAGCCGTCACCGCGCCGGCCTTCTCCGGGAAGCCCGGCGCGCGCACGTGGCGAGCACGTGAACAAAAGGCGTCGGCTCCCGCTGACGCTGCGCGCGGAAGGCTGCTGCTGCTCGTGGCGACGGCGGCCTTGGAGCCACGTCGGCGGCCGCTGCTTTTCATCGCACCGCAGTGACAGGACGGCCCGCGTACGTGGCCGACTGGTTCTTTGGCCCGGCCCGGAGTACGCGCAGTGCCAACGGTCTCTCTTGATGCCGCGATCATGCCGCCAGCGCGGGGAACAATAGAGAGTTTTAGCATAGCGTTCGCGATAGCAGACCTAAGGGAAAATACGTTATCCCCTCCCCTCCCCGCAGAGTTTTAGTATAGCGTTCCGAAAAAAGTTAAACGCGGTTTACATTATATGAATGCGAAAACACCTTTTTGAATGTTTTCCACTGCCACTATTTTGCCTAAAGTCTTTTACGTCCAATTAATACGGTAACGCTTATTTCTGCCTGCAAAATACCCGTGCAAAGCCTCGGTGATTAAAATTATAAAAAAATAACGACCGTAAACGCAGTGGCGCCATCTAGTTCAGGAAACGCTAAGTACAAACCGCCCCAGCAAGAATACTTTTCTTCACAATGACATGTAAGGCTTGAAATACACTGCCGCATTAAATTATTTCAATTCATAAAACACCGCGACTAAGCTCGAAACCTATTTCTGTTACGTTCCAAGCAGTTGTATTACGTTTCGAACAGTTGCAGACAATAAATAAAACTGGAAAAGTAGAAACCAGTTGTCCCTTTACAAGAAAATCTTATGATTGGTACACTACCCCCTCTATTCCAGCATACGCGTAAGCTATAGGGACTCGCAGGCATTTCATTTCTTTGACACAGTTCAGCGTTTTTGACCCCTCGCGATTACCTCCTCCTTTGTTTGGTGCGATTTTTTTTTTTCATTTTTCAGCCCACTACGCGCCAACGGATTCGTATGACATTAAGCACGTGGCGTCTCGAATTTACGTGCCTTGATTGATTCGTGCCTTGACAATAATACTGGCAGACCTTAATTGGTTTTGGAGAAAGGCGAAATACAGAATGCATAAAACTGGAAGACAGAATCAGTCTCTGGCCCTAAGTAAAATATGACAACCATAGGCTAATTTGGAGCACACATTATTAGTTTCTTCTTTCCAGAGCATATCACACTCGAACAGGAAACCAAGACACTTGCATTGGGTAACCCTCAGCAGATTCCTATTGTTGATAGTTAGTGCTATGTGTTAGTAATTTATGTTCTTTCGGCGTGAGTGAAACACGGCGTACTTTATTTTCTCGGCATTAAGAGTTGGCCGATTAATTTTAGACCACTGTGAAACTTAGCTAAGTTCTTCATTTATTTTACATTGTAGTTCCTCTAAATTATTCCCTGTAAGAAATAATGCAGTGTCATCTGCATATTTTATAGCTTTGGAATATTTCAGCGTTGATGGAAGATCGTAAATATACAGAAAAAAACAGACATGTTTCCTTATTATGTTTTGGTTGCAGGAGTACTGAGTTCCGAAGACACTTTGTTGCGAGTTGGTTTCATATACACCGTTTTTTTTTTTTTTTTTTCAAAATTTGCAGACATTTTCCAAGTGTCACAACAAGCGATAACTTTAATTACCGGATGCATCATTTAAAACTATTTGGCCAGTAGCACTTTTAACTTCACAGTAAAGCACACAGTCATCGGGGTAAAATTTAATTTTTACAGGAATGCATGTCTTGCACGATATCGTTAATATATAATAGAAATAAACGGGGTCCAAACACCTAGACTTGGGGAGCGCCAGAGTCAACCGAAAGAGCATTAGATTGTTCGTTACTGAACACAACGAATTGATAGCGATCGTGAATGTAGGCAGATATCTATTGTATGAGCTGAAAATTTCTGAGCAATTTATCCAATTTGAACAATAGTTTTTTTCGAGAAACATTGTGGAACGCATTGGAGAAATCCATGAAAATAGCGTCTTTTTGTTTCCTGTTATTTACATGGATGTAGCTAAATCGTGCATGGTTTCGACTAATTGTGTGCATGTTGAACAGTCTCTCCTAAATCCGTGTTGAAATTTAGTCAACCCATTATGCTTGTCTAAATGTTCTGAAATTTGTTTATGTATAATATGCTCGTGCATTTTGCAAACCTTGTATAGTTAGTGAAATCGGACGTTAATTAACAATAAGGTTTTCCTTTCAATTTTTATGAAGTGGCTTGACTCTGGCGTTCCTCCAGCCCCTTGGAATTTGGCCGTCAAGCCGTGATTTGGAAAACAACAGCTACCCATTCCACATACCTGTCCAGAAAAGCCTCGGGACCAAAAGATTTGTTAGTATTACGTTCAAAAGCAAATTGAAAATTCCATGTTCGCTGATTACAACGTCTGGTACTGGCGGTAAACCCGAAGTAAAGTTGGGCAACGTGTCGCCATACTGTGTGAAAACAGATTTGAAATAAAGATTAGATTATTTGCCACCTGTTTATTATTATTATTATTATTATTATTATTATTATTTACAAATACTGCAGGCCCTATTCGGGCCCAAGCAGGAGTGGGTACATACAACAACGTAAATTACCATTGCCAATTAGCAATTAAGAACACAATAAACATGTACATACATCATTGTAACACTATACGTAACAGAAATAAACATGAACGTACAACAGTGCAATACGTAAACAAAATAACAATGAAAAAGCGTGACGCAAAAGAAACTGCTCTCATTGCGGCAATTTTAGAGGTCAAAGAAAAGGTTATTTGAAAGCTGAACGAACGATTCTATTGAATTAGCGTTAACTACTTCTTCGGGTAATTTATTCCATAGTGAAATTGCATGGGGAAAAAGAGAATATTGATGGATGTTAAGGTTACTTAATGGTTGCTTAATTGTTTTGTTGTGGTTTGTACGAGCAGAGCGCATGGGGGGCTCGGGTAAATAACATTCACGCGCTATTTTGTAGTGACCATGGTACAGCTGATATAAAAATTTGATGCGAGATACAATTCTGCGATGAACTAGTTTTTTCAATTTCGCCCTGTCGCGAAGAACGGACACGCTTGAAAAACGCGAGTATGTGTAGTATATAAACCGCAAAGCTAAATTTTGCACTCTTTCTATTTTCTTGATTAAATATTTTTGATGAGGGCTCCAGATTAAATCCGCATATTCTAATTTTGGTCTGACAAGAGCTTTGTATGCTGTTAACTTAACGATTGATGAAGTACGGCGCAATTTCCGTTTCAAAAATGCCAGCTTTTTTAGAGCGTTGCTGCAAACGTTTTCTATATGGGGTTCCCAACTTAAATTGCTTGTGAGCGTAACACCTAAATACTTCACTCGCTGGGTTTTATGAATATAAGAATTATTAATAATATAAGCAAAATCTAAGGGTTCTTTCTTGTTGGTAAATGTAATAGCTGCCGTCTTCAAAGTGTTTAGCTTCAGTCCCCATGTTTCACACCATACGCTAATTGAGTGCAACGCGTCATTAAGTCTTACTTGGTCGGAGTGATGATTTACATTAGTATAAATAACACAATCGTCCGCAAACAACCGGATCTTCACAGGCGATTGAACAGATAAATAGATGTCATTGATATAAACTAAGAACAACAAGGGACCGAGGACTGACCCCTGTGGCACCCCTGAGTGCACTTTCAGTGTACTAGAAACGCAGTCTTTAACAGCAACGTATTGTTTTCTTGAGGACAAATAAGATTCTATCCAACGGATGATATTGCGTTCAATGCCCATTGAGAGCAGTTTAGTTACTAAATCGGCATGCGGAACTACATCGAACGCTTTGGAAAAGTCCAGAAACACTGCATCGATTTGACCCCTCTTATTCAGCTCATTCATAAAATCATCCGTTATCTCAGCTAACTGTGTTATTGTGGATAAACCAGCCCTAAATCCATGTTGATTTGCATGAAGTAAATGGTTATTCTCTAAATGTGTTATAATCGCTTTAAATAAAATATGTTCTAGCAGTTTACAAGTTGTGGATGTTAAGGAAACTGGTCTGTAATTATTTAGTTCTAGAGGGGATCCAGATTTGTGAATCGGAACTATCCTTGCAAGGCGCCAGTCATCTGGTATCACACAGGATTCTAACGATGTTTTATATATTACATATAAGTACTCTGCTACCCAGATTGTGTATCTGTTAAGGAAAACATTAGATATTTTGTCCGGACCTGATGACTTTTTTATGTCTAGATTACGTAAAAGACTAAGGATGCCGTTTTTGCTTAAGTCTACTTCGGGCATCGGATTACGAAGCGTGTAAGGTTGCAAGTGCGCGTGCGATGCGTTTATGGTAAACACCGATTGAAAAAAGGCGTTAAATTCATTAGCAATGGTCAAAGGATCGTCAATGCCTGTGCCAGATGTTCTGATCTCTGTGATGCCGCTTTTATCTTTAGATAAATATTGCCAGAATTTCCTTGGTTGCTCTGACATGAAAGAAGTCAATGTGGAAGAAAAGAACTGATCTCTTGCAGCACGCACTTTATCTTTGAAAGTGCGTACTAGACTTGCAAGTTGTTTCCTGTCACCCCGTTTTCGAGAGCGTTTTATTTTGCGTTTCTGATGTATCAGATTACGATCCATCCACGGGTACTCCCTGTTGATGCGCTTTTTCTTCAAAGGCACGTAGGTGCTTTCACAGTGCATGACTATGTCTTTAAACTTTGTCCACAGCACATTAACGTCATTTGTCCTCATTAAAGGAAGGGAATAAAGATTCCATACAACTAATAATTCCGTCATCATCAGCATGCGTATAGTCTCTTACAAATGTGTCAGAAGGTTTGACATACGATCGCAAGCCAGAAATAGGGACACTCAAGAACAAGTAACTGATGATCAGATTATACCGTCCTTGACACTGACTGAGCAGTCTGGAAGCGAGCTACTTGCAAACGCAAGGGTCAAGTACAGCAGAGCTGGAAATTCTTGTAGCATCCAAAACCAACTGGGTTAACGAAAACGTAAATGCAGTTAGTAGTAATGACTCAGCATTTTTGGAATCTTTTGCCGTCATGTGAAAGGCTGCACCAGTTAATTCCTGGAAGGTTAAAATCTCCTGTTATAAGGATGTTGGAACGCGAATTTGTATTTTGCAGCAAATAATCATACTAGTTTATTAGCCATGACAAATGTATCGCAGTTTGTAGCAGTTGGGGAAATCGCTCGCCAGATTTTTTCTGGAGACGTAGCAATGTGATTTTGCAGTGAGGCACCATATTTCTCTTTATCTAGTGATATATGGTTTTTATGATCTAGGGTCACAGCAGAAATTTTATGTGCAATAATGTCAGTACCATCACTATCATGTTTCTTTTTTTAGCCGTTTTAGCTTTCTTTTGCGCTGCAGTGTTGACCGATATATCCAAAGGTTGACACGAGTTTTCTTATCAAACATCCATACAAAATGGTCAGTACTGTCATCCACAAGACCCTTAAAAGAGGACCACAGGCTATGCACATCAGCGGTACTGCTATGAAAATTGTCGAAAGAAAATGAAACCATACCAATAACTGACGCGTCATCTGCACGAGAGAAATCGGGAAAAACTGAGTTATTTCTGGTCTTGTTTACAGCCACACCATTCAAAGTAAGTAAAACTGCCTGATGATCAGATATTCCCGAAAATATCTGGCAGTTTGTTTTGTATTTTATGGTCCAGTTCAGAAAAAAAGCTTTAGAAGAAATTTCGTGTTTTCCTGTATTATAGCAAACCTTAAGCTGCTTGTAACAAATCAAAAGTGAATGCTAGATCTAACATTGCTTCACCATTGCATTCAATTCAATATCAGCGCAGTTCTTAAGCGACACAGTTGGCCAATCTATGTTAGGTACACTGAAATCTCCGGGCAGGATTACAGAATCCTCAGCTTTACATGCATAATTAAGTATTTCTTTAATTCTTCCAAAACAGTAATGCTGGAATTTTGGGGCCTGTACAAAGCCCCTATAACATACCTAATACTTCCCGAAGATACTTTGCAAAAAATACACTCCGCGTTTGGTACATCAGGCATAGCTTGAACTTTTAAACTACTTCTATATTATATACATACCCCTACATCTACACTAACTCGGTCTTTTCGGTAAAAAAATGAATTTAAAGTATAGAATGACCGTGTCTGCGAAGTGGTATGTAAAGAGGACCCCAGGCCGCTGAAGGGACTCATTTACGCTGTCGCGTCATACCCTTAAGGCGCCGCTTAAGTATCCCCCTTAAATTTGTGGTCTTTTATTTGAAAGCAAGCGCTATCAAGCACCAACCGTCCGCGCCTAGCTGTGTTTGATCTACAAGGCTTGAGACATACACTGCCGAACGCTGTACCGGGTGTTTCAGCGAACACTTTCAAAATTTTCGACAATAGGCTTTTTTCGGTAAAAACATGGCTTTTGCGGCATAGTATTACCAGTGTTGGCGGGCACCAGAAAACCGTATTAGGTAGTGAGCTGGTTAACTAGTTTTTAATAATTAACTTTTTAACTAGTAGAGTTAGGCGCCCAGTTGCAATTAGAAATTTGTAGCCAGTCATTAGTAATCGCCACATATGTTTTTCTTAATTTCGAAAATACGATTGCCCTCGCCGCTGTGGCTCGACAAAATTTGGCCGCATCGTGCGAAAATACATGCGCTTTCGAAAGCATGCAGGCAAAGCAACCCCTCCAGTGCGCGTAATTTGTCGAAAAAGCCAAATTTTGTCGAGCTACAACGCCGAGGGTAATCGTATTTTCGAAATTCTAAAAACCTATATGGCTATTACTAATGACTGGCTACAAATCTCTAATTGCAACTGGGCGCCTAACTCTACTAGTTACAAACTTAATTATTAAAAATTAGTTAACCAGCTTACTTCTTAAGACGATTCACCGGTTTTCCGGTGTCCGCCAACACTGGTAATACTATGCCGCAAAAGCCATATTTTTACCACACAAAGCCTATTTTTGAAAATTTCTGAAAGTGTTCGCTGAATATAATTTCCCTGCTGGAAAAGACTCGGTGTGTCGCCTGGAGTGCCGCCAGTGGACCACGAACGGCGCAAGTATCGATGTCGAGCGTGAGACTTCCAGATAAGCGCGCGAAGCTGTTGCGCGTGTCCGCCGCGGAATGTGCGCGGCAAACGAAACCACCGCTTTTATTCCTGGCCTGTCCCACTCGCTCTCGCTGGCCTCGTTCTTGCTACCCGTCCCCGGCTGAGCGCGGCTAACTAGCCGGTTAGGCGGAACCAACGCGCGGTCCTTCCTGGAAGCACGCGCTATAGAGTCTGCTAAGCATGCTCATGAACAGAAGTCAGTCAGTCAATGGCTTCTGTTGGGACATGACTGGCTTAGGCTACGCAAACGTATTGCTTTATGGCTGGCTACGAAGTCAAATGGCTCAGCCCCACTGTGCTTTAGATTATTAACGTCCTAGAATTAAAGCCGTTGTTAGAGACCTGATCTGAGTGCAAGCAGTTGGAGACTGTGGAGCGCCGCCCCCTCTGAAGAAATGTTGGAAGGCGACAGCCCCCCCCCCCCCCCCCCCCCTCCACCTTGTTCCGGGGGTCCCTGTTCTGAGCTCTAGTGTTCGGTTTTCGGTTGTCATGAAACAGAGGCGGGGCTTAATGGATACGCACTGCGATAGGTGTCCTCGCACGCAGTACTAATTGTGTTCGGCTGATTTGCCATCCCAGCAACTCAGCCAATTTTGTTTGCAAAAAATAAACAGGCGTAAATAAGAATAAAAATAAAGGCCGCACACGTGGCTTCCACTGAACATACCACATACTGCGTACTCCACGAAAAGTCGCTGCTATATATTTTGCAAGTGTCTAACGCAATTTATTCATGAAGTGTTATATTTTATCATCCTACTAGCACAGTTATAGATGCTTGCCATTCTGTAGGTATATGGTCCTTCCACAGAGTGAGAACAATCTCTCTTTTCAGAATGGGCGTCCTGAGTTAAAAAAAAGGGGGGGAGGGGGGGTCCATTTTCCGCAGGACAGGAAAGAGAACGCCTGATGTACGGAAATGACCAATATACTCCGTGGGGTTGACGAAGCAGGCCCTTCTGTCCTCAGCTTCTACTCGTGTTGATAGGCCATGCGACGAACACAGCCAACCCATGCAAATTGGCTGCCACTCGCGTGGCAGCCACAGGCCATGTACGCTTTGCATTGGAAGGAATTTTTCTCCTGTTCGGGCGGCTTATCACACACTGCGAGGGAGAAGGCGAGAGATTGTTCTGATTTTTTATGCACACTTGTCTTCGGGTGTGCTATCGGGCATGTCACGACTTTGACAAAAACATTCATGCGCGTCACAAAGATGCGCTATTTTTATCCCGGTTGTTGCGGTAGGCTGCAGCTGCGCACATGGGATTGAAAACAAGAATAAATGATGAGCTCGTGCAGTGCAATGCGCCTGATTGCGGCCATAATACGTACGCTGTAGTATTTTTCATTTCCGTCATGCCTAATCTTTTTCTTTAAACCTCGAATTGTATTATGTTTTTTATTGCCCGCTTTTTTATTTACTCTCTGGTGCTTAATTATTTTTTCCACGTTATACCTAGCCTGTTTATTGTTCCTTTGCTTGTTATTGATGCTACTTGTACATGTTTTTACACTGAGCCCCCCCCCCCCCCCCCCCTTATGTAATACCATCGAAGGAGGGCCTTTAGGGGTATGCTGAATAAATAAATAAATGAATAAATAATACATAAACACGTTCTTTATCGGTCTGGATTCAGCATAAAGACCTGCGAAGCAGTTTCCTTCGCTTTGTGGCCAGAAGAAATGTTTTCATGCTTTGTCGCAACTTCTAAGCGTATACAGGTGCGGCCTAAGTATTACAGAGCACGCTTGGGCGTTTTGAATTGTCTCGCGCGTTCCGCAGGGAACATGCGATGGTTTCTTGAGTTCATACGCGAGCGCACCAGTGGCATGTGCTGACGCGGGCATCCTGATATTCGCTAGGTAAGACATGATTAGAGTTTGATCGCCTAAGCGCAATATTACGGTCGGCACCGGAAGGGGCGGTGCATTGAGGGGCAGATGGTAGACGCCACGAAAATATGATGATGCCAATCATAATGGCACCTCCCTGGGACGAAAAAAAGAGAGGGGGCCTCCAAAGCGGGGAATAACAAATGCGCTCGGCACAGCACTCTGAATGCAGCCAAAGTGTTCGTCCTATTCCGCCAAAATGTCGGGTGCGTCGTCCATACCGAGCTGCGGTTTTACGGGATCGAAAGGGAAGCAGAGAAGAGGTGGTGGTGGTGGAAACAACTTTATTTGGAAGCAAAAAAATAATAAAAGAAGGTCCTCAAGAGCGGGCTCCCACTTGTGCAAGAGTCCATATGGGCCTGAGGTTCGCGGAGAGCTCAGTCGACTATAGCCACGTTTGGCCAGCTGGTCGAGCAACTCGCAGAGCGGTCTCTCATGGAGAGGGGGTTGGGTTGGGCGGGAGAGGAAGTGCCATGGGTCGGGGGCATTCCCACAGGTGGTGTATGAGGGTGGCCTTGGAAGGCCCACATGTTGAGCAGAGTGGAGGGGGGGGGGGGGGGGGGCAAAGTAGGGTGGTAGCGATGAAGGAGGTAGGGTGAGACGTAGCAGTTTGTCTGAAGTTGCCGCTAGACTGCCGGGAGGGTGAAGCGACTTTTTTTTTTTGTAGTGAGTAGTGATTTGGTAGTATGTGAGGAGATCCCGCGAAGTTTCCTGGCCAGCGAAGTTCATCTATTCGCGCCGCCGTGGTTTCGAAACCCTGTCGCGACATTATATATATATATATATATATATATATATATATATATATATATATATATATATATATATATATATATATATATATATATATATATATATATATATATAATGTCGCGACAGGGTTTCGATCTCCTCAGGGGATCTCCTCACATACTATATATATATATATATATATATATATATATATATATATATATATATATATATATATATATATATATATATATATATATATATATATATATATATATATAAATTTCCTCGGGTACCTGAGAGGCTTCAGACTAACATAGGCCTTTTCAGAATTGGATAGTGAAGTAGTGCTTTCGCGCTAAGACAGCAAAATTGTTGCTCGAAACGTCAGGGCAGCCGAGGTGAGAAAGCCTATGCAAGTATGAAGGGGATATGCGCGTTTAGCTGGTGGGGATTATCACCTACCAGTCTTAGCAATTGGAGATGAAGGAATTCCAGGGAAGTGTTAAGGCACGCCGAAAGAAGACAATGGCCACCACCTTTGCTTGTATCCGTCAGCGAATTCAGTGAGTGCCAATAATCGCAGTGCCATGCAAGCGCTCCTATAAGGCTTACAGTTCGGGTTGAGGAGTGGCCCCCTTAGCTAGAAGGACTTTTTGCATACCTTATAGCGCACTTGCTGCTTGGAGACCTTGAAACCAACTTACCGCGTGCTATGTACGCTTTTTTGGGGAGGGCTCTTCCTGTTTTCTCACCCTTTGTGGTATTATTTGGGAAGATATATTGGTCGCGTCACCGTACCGAATACCGCTTGGCGATAGCCTGGTCAAACTTGTGCTTCATTTCTGCCGCATCTATTTCAGTATCTTCTACAGCTCTTGTGGCAGTAAGAACACAGGCTTTTTGCAGTGAAAGTTCAGTGCTGGACTGGCGCTGCCTAAAGCTTAAACGAAGAGTTGAAGATGAAAAACTGATGAAAAACGATAAGGATGATTGCCAAGTTCTGGAGCACATACTCGTGAAAGCACCTCTTCTCTTTAATGGAAGCGAACAAATGTGTGCTCTGAGTTCAAGAATGACAGACAGTGCCGCCATGCGAATCATCTCCGCACAAGACCTAACGCTGGATACTCCATCCCTTGTCGCTGCTAAGTGCTGTCAAACCTCAAGCCAGCAGCATGCTTAGAACTGAGGGGTTATTCGTGCGAGTAAGAAATCAAGCTTCTTCCCCCGAAAAAAATAAAATAAAAATAACGCCATTGTCATTGATTGACTCCCTTTTCCTCTTTTTATTATTTTTCAGTTTCTGGCCCGCGGGAGGCGAAATGTCCTCAATGAGGCCTGCATAGCAATTTTGAGCTTGAGAGCACTGCATAATAATAATTGGTTTTTTGGGGGAAAGGAAATGGCGCAGTATCTGTCTCATATATCGTTGGGCACCTGAACCGCTCCGTAAGGGAAGGGATAAGGAGGGAGTGAAAGAAGAAAGGAAGAATGAGGTGCCGTAGTGGAGGGCTCCGGAATAATTTCGACCACCTGGGGATCTTTAACGTGCACTGACATCGCACAGCACACGGGCGCCTTAGCGTTTTTCCTCCATAAAAACGCAGCCGCCGCGGTCGGGTTCGAACCCGGGAACTCCGGATCAGTAGTCGAGCGCCCTAACCACTGAGCCACCGCGGCGGGGCAGAGCACTGCATGCCGTAAGAGGTTTTGGCCGGTTCCTGTGCGGGCTGGTATCTGGTCGCTTCGTTGGGCTTCGAATACTTCTGGGATAGTACTGTAGGTGCCCGGTGCGATTAAGTGATTTGTGCTGATCGTGGTAGGCGAAGGGCTGGGGTGGTCGCCTTTCTAATCAGCTTTATCTTGTTGCGTTTTGGTGCGCAAGTGATAGGGAAGGCGATAAGTCTGCTCTGAGGGCGTCTGTTATATTCAGGGTTTCCCTCTCCGGTAGGCCGTGGTTGCATGTGACAACTCGATCTACGGATAAGGTACGCGATTTGTTTGCTATGCTTGTCTAGGAGTTGTAGAGTGGAGGTTGCATCCAAAGTGTCCTGTATATAGAGGCCGAGGACCCTGAGTTTATTGATGAGGGGTATGTGGCCGTCGTACATTTAGAGGTTATGCTGGCAAGAGGCGCGGAGCGTACGATTGGTCGTCAATTGGTCGACATGTCTGCTACAGCGCGCCATGATTTGATACGCCTTGCTCACTGAGGTTACACACAGCGTATTCAAGACGGCATTATTTGCCCTGCTGACGAACTGCTTTATTTCCTCTTGCGTTTTTCGCTCGCTGTCGCTTCTTCCCTCCATTTCCCGAAACGAGCGCTTTTTTTCAGCTTTTGGGCAATTACGCATCTTCCATGCATACCAACCGCAGCTCACGCCTCTCTCAGCACCTCTCTTCGTTCCAGGCAGGCAGATGAAATTTACATTTGGCGTTATTGTTACAAATGAATTTTCGCCTCACAAATTAAACTGTCTATGCTTTCGTATATACACAGTGACTGCCACTGCTGCCACTGCTGCCCATGGTCTAGTGTCTTGCTTGCAATGTCATCTGAAAAGTTTGATCCTTGTTCTGCATGCTATGAAGACATTATAGATGGTGAAGAATTTATGACTTGTGCGGATTGCTGTCAAAGGTTTCATATAGGGAAGTGTGCAGGGGTTTGGGAGCGGAGTTTTAAAGCAAAAAATGCTGAATTAAGAAAAGCCTTGAAATGCTTGACATGTAGATCTTCGGCGTCTCGCAGTCAGGATAGCAGCAGTAATGCATCTTCTGCTGTCCTATGCAAACAGCTTGCTGAGATTAGTAAGGCTTTGGCAAATCTCACGGCCAAAGTGGATGATCTGACATCTTTGAAGGAAACCGTTTCAAGCATTGAAATGTCTGTACAACATATGTCTGACACGTATGACAAATTGCTCGAAGTATCTAATAGGCATGACAAGGAAATCGAGCTCCTGCGTAAGAGAGTTGACGACATTGAGGCAAACCAGGACGGGCAGCAAATTCGAAAACTGCGCCAGGAATTGAACGATCTGAGCCAGTACAGTAGGCGGCAAAACATGGAAATACATGGAATACCTGTGACAGATGGTGAAGATTTACTGAGCAAAGTAAACAGCCTTGCTGTGAAGCTTGACTTGCCCACACTTGTTGCAAAGGACCGTTGAAGGGCTACACCACCTTCCATCTCAACCAGATAAGGTGCCTGTGGTTTTGATCCGTTTTGCCAACCGATCCACAAAAACAGACTGGATTTCAAAGCGCAAAGAATGCGAAGATGACATTCGATTCTTTGATAACCTGACGGCTTCTAGCAGGAATTTACTGTGGCTCGCTAAAATGAAGGCTAAGGAAATGAAGTACGCTTTCGTCTGGTCTAAGGAAGGAAAGATCTACGCTCGAAAGCAACCTGGTGCACGAGCCATCAGGATCGCTTGTGAGGAGGACATTGATAAGATGGTTTAATCACTTTTGCTGCGAGTCTGCGTAGTACGCCTGCTCAACAATGGCTTATTTTACTGCCGAGTCATTCACCGAATTTCTAAAGGACGGTGCTTACAATCCTCGCAACACACTATCTCTTTACCACTTGAACTGTCAAAGCCTAAAAAATAAATCAGAAGAAGTAGAAGCTGAATTAACTAAACTGAACTTTAATTTTGACCTTATTGCCTTCACTGAAACATGGTTTACCTCAAATGCAGATGTCAGCGAGTTTCCTGGTTACAAACCCATTTCAGTATTTCGAGATGGAAAGCGTGGTGGTGGTGTATCTTTATATGTGCAAAATTATTTGTGCTTTGAGGTCTTGTCGGATTATTCACTTGTTTGTACTGATTTTGAAACTGTCTGCATTGTTTTTCATAGAGTTGCTATTATGGTTGTGTATCGCCCCCCTCAAGGAAATTCTGACAATTTTTTTCGCTTCATTGATTGTTTTCTGAAGTTTGCAAACCAAAACAACTGGCGTATCATTGTGCTAGGTGACTTAAATATTAACTTTTTGGAGGATAACGCTCTGAAGATTAATTTAAATGAAATAATGCTGTCTAATGGGTGTGACAATACTATTGAATTGCCTACTCACATATCCTTGCACTCTGAAACATTAATTGATTTGTGCTTCACTAATTTCCCACCTCAGAGTTGCATATCCGGTGTTTTTTCTTCTGGTATTAGTGATCACTTGCCTTTCTTTTCACTTTTTCCTGATACGATCAAATTGAATAAACCCGTTCACGCTCGTAGAGTTAATGAAGAAAAGAGCATCTCCAGATTTTGTCACTTGTTGTCTACAATTAATTGGGTAGATGTATATGGTGAAAATGACTCGTCCCGTGCTTATGATATATTTATTCAGAAGCTGCTTAAATGCTATTACGCCGCGTTCTCAACTCAAACTATAAAAAAACATAGAAAGGCTAGAAAAGAATGGATGACAGGAGCACTTTTGAAACAAATTAAAGAAAAGAACAAAATGTTCTCTCGTTTTTTGGAAACGCGGTGCCCGGATGATTTAGTTAAGTTTACGAAGTTTCGAAATAAATTAAACTCAGATCTAAAGAAAGCTAAATCTTTTTTTTATATTAATACGTTTTCGTCAATCTTACACAATCCTAAATTACTTTGGCAAGGTATTAACGTTATTATAGGGAACAGGAAGAATTGTCTTCCCTCTGAGCTGAAAGTCAATGGGGTGAATTATGCTGGAGATTCACTTGCCAATATGCTGAATGAACACTTTTTAGCTGCCGGAGCATACCGACCTTCTGCTAGCTGTCATTCAACCCGGACTGTCGACTCATACTTACCCTCTTGCAGTACTGAATCTATATTTTTGTCCCCTACTTCAGTGGATGAAGTTATTTCTATCATTAATTCATTTAGGAACACCTGCTCACCTGGAGATGACGAAGTTGCTGCTTTTCCTATCAAATGTGCTGTAAATATTATTGCTGGCCCTCTTACGCATATTTGTAACAGAATGCTACTTTCTGGTGTATTCCCTAGCAAATTAAAAGTCGCGCGCGTTACCGTTTTATTCAAAGGAGGCAACAAAAATGACCCAAATAATTACCGTCCTATTTCGGTATTGCCACTGTTTTCGAAGTTAGCTGAGCGTGTACTCTATAGGCGACTAAACAATTTCTTACAAGCTAAACATCTTATCTGCCCCCAACAGTATGGCTTTCAGGCCGGTAAATCAACAGAATCTGCTCTGTTAGATATTAAAAACTCTATAATTAACAATTTTGAAACTAAGCTTTTTTCTGTTGGAATTTTTCTTGACCTACGCAAAGCTTTCGATTCTGTGCAACATACAATACTGCTCCATAAATTAAAGACTTACGGGATCCGTGGAGTGGCAAATTCACTTTTGGAAAGTTATCTAACTGCACGGATACAGTACACTAAGATTCATGATGTAAAATCCAGTTTTGGTATGATAAAATTCGGTGTTCCTCAGGGTTCAATTTTGGGACCACTTTTATTTATTCTCTATATTAATGACATTGTAAACATTCCATTAACTCCTAATATCATGATGTATGCCGACGAAACTAATGTCTTTTTTTCCGGCTCCAGTCTCTAAGTAATTGAACACCAATGTAATGCCTGGCTTGAGGAGTTAGCGGTTTGGCTCTATGTTAATCAACTTCAATTAAACGTAAACAAAACAAAGTTTATGCTCTTCCATCCAAAAAACAAACCATTAGATCATCACATCAAACTATTTTTTAATGACTTTAACATCGAGCAAGTTCATAGTTGCCGGTTCCTTGGTGTGTTTTTTCGTAGCGATTTGGGTTGGAGTGATCATATAAACTACATTAGACTAAAAATGGCCAGATCTATTTATGTTATTTATCGTGTTAGACATCTCCTCCCATTACAAGTTAAAAAACAGTTATATTTGGCCCTTGTTCATTCTCACCTGGTGTATTGCAACCTAGTCTGGGGTACATGCAACAAAACTGATTCATACAAATTGCTTTCTCTCCAGAAAAGAGCTCTACGTTTATTAAGTTCAAGTTCATCTGTTGAAGCAAATCTTTTTGAAACATTTCATGTTCGCAATTTCTTTAATTCATACAATTTTAGTTTGGCTCTTCACATTTTTTATAAAGTCAAGCATGACTTTAGCTCTTTTTCTAATACTTATAATTCAAGAAACGTTGCGTATGGTCTACGTTCCGTTGCCCTATCTACTGCAAGACCCAGAACAAATTATGGTAAACAAACAACTGATTATCAAATTATAACATTGTGTAATGCCTACCAGTATCTTACTCAGATTGCTTTAGAAAGTTATAGTGTGTCTGCATTCAAGAAAAAACTGACGATTCTTTTCCCCCCCGGTTAAATTTCAGCTAATTCTGTATACTTGGTTTTTTTTTGAGTGTGTGTTTGTGTTCTGTTTCCTTTATTA